>NW_024582844.1:93611-156586 GCF_018398535.1 Haplochromis burtoni | reverse complement strand
GTGTGTGTGTGTGTGTGTGTGAAATGCTTGAAGTGCTTGGTTCGGGTTAGAAAACGATGATTGATGGTTGAAGGATGAACGTATGAGCTGCAGACATGAACACTCTTCATGGTCTGAAAGTCGTGCTGACTCTAAAAAGCAGGCGCGACACAATAACTAACGTTTTATGACCACTTCCTGTTACACTGGCTGACGTACCTGTGCCTGAAGGTCTGAGCCTCAGGTCAAAGACGAGAACATGTGAGTGAGGAGGAGGTGAGGATGGAGGTGAGGAGGATGTGAGGACAGAGGTGAGGACGGAGGTGAGGAGGACGTGAGGAGGGGGAGGTGAGGAGGAGGTGAGGGCGGAGGTGAGGAGGAGCTGAGGAGGAGCTGAGGAGGACGTGAGGAGGAGGTGAGGAGGATGTGAGGACAGAGGTGAGGACGGAGGTGAGGATAGGGGTGAAGAGGAGGTGAGGGGGAGGTGAGGATGGAGGTGAGGAGGACGTGAGGACAGAAGTGAGGACGGAGGTGAGGACAGGGGTGAAGAGGAGGTGAGGGGGAGGTGAGGATGGAGGTGAGGAGGGGGAGGTGAGGAGGAGCTGAGGAGGGGAAGAGGAGGACGTTAGGAGGAGGCGAGGAGGAGGCGAGGAGGAGGTGAGGACGGAGGTGAAGAAACGTTCAGATTTGTGGAGATGAAACCAGCACAGTGATGTGAGCTCGTCCTTTTCTCATAGTCATAGATTTATCTGACAGCACGTGTGTGCACGTGTGTGTGTGTGTGTGCACGTGCGTGTGTGTGTGCACACGTGCACGTGTGTGTGTGCACGTGCGTGTGTGCGTGCAGGTCGAGCTGGCTGACTGTGTGTCCATGCTGGTCGGGAACAACGAGAGGATTCAGGCGATCGTCAGTCAGCTGGAGGAAACCTGCAGAGCCGTCGACGTGAGTTCACCTTCAGGTGTTTTCGCACCTTTAAGATGATTGGCTCCGCCCACAAACCACTCACCGTGATGGCCTCACTGTGTTGGCAGGAGAACGGTCGGCGACAGAAGTCGAAGGTGTGCGAGACATTCGATCACCTGTTCGCTCTACTAGAGGAGAAGAAGAGCGAGATGACGGTGAAGATCAACGCCGAGCAGGAGGAGAAGCTGGACTACATTCGAGGCCTGAGGAGGAAGTACACCGAGCACGTGGACGGCACCGCCAAGCTGCTCGAAACTGCCATCCAGACCATGGATGAGTCTGAGATGGCCCTGTTTCTGCAGGTGAACCTGAACGCACCACGTCCTGTGCAGCACTTTATGTTAGCGGCTAAAACCTTAGCATCAGGCTGCCATCTTTAAACTCGCATGTACACAAGTTCACTGTTCATTGATGTAGTTTATGGTAGTTCAATAAGGAGAGCTCACTGGAAGACCTGGGCGTGGCTTATGGAGAAATGGGGTTATTTGGTGTTGGGCTTTGAATCCCGGAGTCTCCAGGCTGGTTGGCCCAAAGAAGGCGAGCGAGAAGAAGATTGGACAACAAATTCAAATTTTATTTGTCACACACACACAACCATACACAGTGTGACATGGGGGTGAAATGCTTGTAGCTGTACAATGCCCGACCATTAAATGACAGAAGTTTTACAATATTTACAATTTACAGTTTACTACAAAATTTACAAATTAACTTAGGAATTTACAGTAAAAAATGTGCAAATAGCAGAAGAGATTATAAAGATAAGGATGATAAATTATAGGAATTATAGGATTATAGGAAATGTGTGGTGACGTGTGTGAGTCCAGTCTTATAGTGACAACAGTGATGATGTCAGCATTGAGACTGACAGCGTGGTAGAGGTAGTGAAGGCAGGAGGGTGATTACAGATCCTCCTTATTGAACTTGCACATAAGCTTCATGTCATTATGTTCTCCTACACAAACAGTTTAGCATGCCTCAATGTGTTAGCATATGCTGTTAGCATAGGGTGATAGCATGGAGCTTCAGCAGTAACACTTGTTAATGATTATTAAAGTGTGCCTTCGTTTCTCGTTTACAGATGGCCAAACCTCTGCTGCAGAAGTGAGCTTCCTCTTTGCTGTTGTTTGTTGAATCTTTGTGCTTGCTTTGTTTCTGTGTCTCTTGTTTGTTGTCTGTTTCTCATGGTTGTTTTAATAAATATTTTTGTTTGCTCTTCCTTGTTGTTACTGATGTCCGTTTTGTGCCATCAGGATCACGGAGGGCTCCGACACGTCTCACCTCGATAAGGTCCAGCACGGCTACGAGAACATGGATCACTTCACGGCAAACTTTGAGCATCAGAGGAGAGCGCTGAGCGACATCGACTTCATCAAGCGTAAACAGCGTCTTCACTTACCAATCACAGATAACTTCATGTTTTAGTAACGCCGTTTTAGTCTGTTTTAGTCTTTAAACTGTATCACTATCAATAACAGTGCGTACACACCGAGCGCGACAGACGCGACCAGAGCGTCAGGTTTACAGGTAAAGTCAATGGAGGAGTGCGATGAAGCACGACTGGAGATCCCGCGAAACTTCAGAAGCAGATTTGCGTCGGGAAAACACGCAGAAGTAAGTTTGAAGCAGAAGTAAAATATGCGCTGCAGTTTGTGTGTTGCATTTTGTGCATACGCGCTAATCGTGTCTACCACTCGAGTTGGAAAAATCTGAACTCCAGCGTCAAGTCGCGCTGCGACAACCAATCAGGAGCCCGTGATGCTCTGACCTAGTTTAAAGGGGCAGGTCCAGCCAAAGCCATTTATCAATATGGGGGAAAGGCTCATCAACGCCGTAGCCAACCACCCGGAGCTGTACGACACCAGCTGCTTTCTCTACCGAGAACTTTAATATTATTTCAAATACATTTTTGTAATAACTAATGTCTCAGTTCTACTACACAGCAAATATTGGCACACAACTTGACACATGTAGAATTTATCTCATAATAAACTACTATATAGGAACATAGTGAAGACCAATTGTTTAAGAGAATAAAGAGAGGTTAGTTTATTTTGGAGGCAAGATCCATTTATTAAGAAAATTTTTAAAAAGGCAGGAACGCTCTTTAGAGTTTTGTGGGTGGCTCAGAGCCGTTGTGGGGAAGTCGCTGGGACTTCAAATGAGCTTATATTAGCACAGGTATCAATAAAGGACTACCATGTTAAAATGGTAAATGGCCTGTATTTATATAGCTTTACTAGTCCCTAAGGACCCCAAAGTGCTTTACACATCCACCCATCCACACACTGGTGATGGCAGCTACATTGTAGCCACAGCCGCCCTGGGGCGCACTGACAGAGGCGAGGCTGCCGGACACTGGCGCCACCGGGCCCTCTGCCACCACCAGTAGGCAACGGGTGAAGTGTTTTGCCCAAGGACACAACGACCGAGACTGTCCGAGTCGGGGCTCGAACCGGCAACCTTCCGATTACAAGGCGAGCTCCCAACTCTTGAGCCATGATCGCCCTATTAAACACTTTTACTAACCTCAGGCAGATGAACAGGCGCTCTGCAGGTGGGATTGAGCGCCTGTAGTTGGTGTTTAGGTGGGCGATGCTTGGACCGCCGCGGGACAGCAGCTCCTCAAACTTGGCGAGGGAAAGACGGTGGTGCTGCTGAAAGCGGCCGTCATCCAGACGCAGCTCCTGGAGCAAATGGTGAAACTCACCAAATTGCTTACGCTTCTGGAGGACCTGATGGACCCAGGTACATTCAAGGTGCGAATGTGCACGCGACCAGCTAGGGGGTCTGGCGCTCTTTGGTCACGTCTATCGCGTAAGAGAATGCCATTGTTGCTAGCATACTGTTAATATCTACATTAAACACGGCTAATTTCTCAGACTGGAGCAGACAGTGTTTGCTTGGATTAGCTAACGTGCTAAGCCAGGGGTCGGCAACCCGCGGCTCCGGAGCCGCATGCGGCTCTTTAGTCCTTATTTTGCAGCTCCGGGTGGTTTGGGAAAATAAATTAGAAGTATTTAGCTGAAGTGTATTTTATTTGTGTTTAGTTCTTTTTAACTTGTAGTTCTAAATTGGGAGATTACTGTGATTTTGAAATATAAAAATAAAATTATATCGTATTATTTTTTCATCGCTCAAAATAAGCGTCACACTCGCGGAAGCCGGTGTACCCGCCGAAACGCTGTGCATTTATCGAGACTTTCAACCCCAGGTGGGCCAGTTATGGATCTTCGGATCCACATTATGTCAGCAGCTGTTCTCCACCGTGAACTATGTTAAAAACAAACACCGCTCACGCCTCACAGATGACAGCTTACAGTCCTGCGTGAAGATGAGCGAGGCGTGATTGCGGGTGCCGCTCAGGTGGGTCCGACTCCCACACAGCGGCACTGCAGACCACGCCCCGCCACACACATTAACCAGGTAAAATACATATTTAGGTAGAATTTTGCAAATATCCATTTTTCATTTTTAGCAGCATAGTACTTTTTTCCAGTTACTTTTTAAAAGTCAGGTCAAGGCTCCAAAAGCACAAAGGCGATATGAGGGTGACTCACAGCAGCTTTTGTCTGCTGGATCATTTTAGTTCAGCGTCTTTCCTTTGGTTATATTTCTTTAAGAGTTCAAAATGTGTTAATTACATAAATAAAAGGTAATTTTCTCTGTAGCACTTCATGGATTTCATAAGCAGCACACCTTAGTTGCTCCGTGGATTCTTTTAAAAAGCAGTTAAAAACTTTTCTTTTCAAACAAGCCTTTTGTTGTACGTATTTTATATTCTTTACATTATTTACATTTGATCTTTTACATTGTGTATAATGTCTATTGATTGTATTGTTTATTTTAATATTTGTGTGTAGCGCATAGCGACTGCCTGTCTGTGAAAAGTGCTTAATGAATAAACTTTACTTACTTAAGTTGTTCACACAAAGCATAAAGGTAAAAATAACAACATATACAGTGTTATCTTCACTTTAGATTTCAAAAAGTAGTTGCGGCTCCCAGTTTTCTTTTGCGTGGAAACCGGGTCCAAGTGGCTCTTTGGGTGTTAAAGGTTGCTGAGCCCTGTGCTAAGCCAAGCACACACAGCACAGACGATGCTATAAATGTATTTATTCATAAACCTTTTATACTTTAGCACGGTGCATGCTAACCTGCATGTGTGCTACATGCTAAATGTTAACACTGTGTTTCTCAGTTGATGAAGACGAAGATGATGATGAAGATGAGGGGGAGGTCAAAGTTCAGACGGCCGGCAGTCCTGCAGAGTCGCAGCAAGCTGCGTCTGCAGGACTGCCGGCCAATCGGCAGCCTGCTCTGTCGCCTGGTCTCTCAGCTCCACCCCCTCCGAAAGCCCCAGAGACCACGCCCCCTACATCATCGCAAACTAAGAGTGCCTCCCCTTCGACATCAAACCAGACCCCGCCTCCTCTGCCACTCCCAACTACTAGCCCCGCCCCCCAGGTATGACCTCATTGCCTTCAGTTCTGAAATTAAGCACACCCGTAGGAGACAGGTGACCTGCCTCAATAACCTTCTCCTTATTCAGTCTGACTTACAGAGCGAGGCGGAGGACAAAGACGGCCCCAAGCACGTGTTCTCCTTCAGCTGGCTCAACCAGAAGTAGGACCTGGATCTGTTCCTGTCCTCGTCATCCATGCAGCAAATACGATAAACGTTTGCTTCCAGAAGACGTTTGCTGAACGCGCTGCTTTGTAGTTTCGAGAGAAGACGTTTAATTCTGTGTTTTGTTGCTTAAAGTCTGGAATCTTTTTTCTCTTTAATTGTGAAATAAATGATTTTTTATTATTGACCTTTATTCTGCTCCTGCCTGGGATCAGTCAGCTGACACCAAACTCCAAACCAGAAATCGTTTAGCTTTACAGACGGAGATCAGCTGAGACAGGGGGAGCTGGTTTGTCTTTTTATTGAACAGGTAAAATGTCAGTTTTCAAAAACAAGCTGTTCAAACAACAAAGATTTTATTCATGAAGTTAAAACATCAGCTGTCAGTAAACGGCCGCACCGGCTGAAGTGTCGCACGCCAACATTTCAGGACGAACAGTCATGCTGGAAGTGCAAAGTCTACTTCTTCTTCACTTTCCGAGGGTATCCATGATCATGCGGTTGCTGTTGGCCTGCTGCGCAATCTGCTCCGCCCGGGCCATCTCCAGAACCTCCCTGAGCAGGTGGAAGGTCAGGTCCAGAGAGATGGGAGGCTCGTCGGACCTCTTCCCCTTCTCCCCGGCTTCCTCGTCCTGCTGCTGCTCCGCCCGGGCCTGTAAGAGGCGCTGTGTGAGCTGCAGCAGAGCCGATTTCACCGCTGAGGAAGAGGAGGAGAGGAGCTCGGAAGCACCGCTTCCTCCACCCATCCTGAGGGAGAGCTCTTGCCCCAGGTGGAGGAGCAGTGGTCGGGGAAAGAGGCGGCGGTCAGCAGGAGCGGCGGCCGGCTGGGCGTCAGCAGAGCGAGGGAGGACAGCGCCGAGCAGAGACACGAGCCACAGCAACACATTCAGCTTCATCTCAGAGGGCAGTCTGCAGGAGGAAGAGGAGAGAGCACGCTCATTCACACACCTGCAACCAACCGCATCATCGACACCGTCAGCGAGGCGGACGCCCTGAAAACGACCTGAGCAGACGAAGATGTGAGCGGGCGTCTGCTGTTACGGCACGAGTGTCAGCTGACCGTCTTTTCTCAGTTCCCAGGATGAAGGGTTTTATTTCAGGAAGTGAACCAAACAACCTAAAAGCTCGCCTGTGACAGTGACCCGGCGTCACGCGAACTGAAGACGCTTCCTGGTAACAGCCACCAGGTCGCAGACACACCTGGGGCCAGGTTAGGGCGTGGCTTCAGTACAGCTGTTTTCCTGTTTGCAATGTAAGTTCTGTTGAACTGAATCTAACCCAGGGGTGGGCAACTCCGGGCCTCGAGGGCTGGTGTCCCTGCAGGTTTTAGATGTGTCCTTGAACCAACACAGCTGATTTAAACGGCTGAATTAGCTCCTCAACGTGTCCTGAAGTTCTCCAGAGGCCTGGTAAGGAACTAATCATGTGATTCAGGTGACCCAAGGTGAGATCTAAAACCTGCAGGACACCGGCCCTCGAGGCCTGGAGTTGCCCACCCCTGATCTAACCTGTCGTGGATGCTAACTGGATATCTGGGCCGCATCAGGCAGACCCTCAGCACGCCGGTGTTGTCTTCCTCAAACACACACACACAGTTGAACTGCAGGGTGAGTGTTTGTTTCACTGTGCCATGGTCTGAACGGCTGAGGACCCTAACCGAGGTCTAAGGAGCTTGGAAAGAAAAGCGTCTGGACTCCTTTAAATTATTTAGGTGTGGGTCACAATCAGCCAGGGTTTCGGGTGAGCTCGTTGTGAAACCTGGCCCCACCCCATCATGTGATTTCCTGAGGTCAGATGGCCCAGGATGTGAGTGGGCGTTACCAGACTTAAATCTGGGACTCTCCACCACTTGACCTTAGAACTGAAGAAGCTTCTCGGAGGTGAAACGTCTTCAAGCAACTCAAAGAAGTCCAGACGCTTTTCTTTGCAAGCTCCTTAGACCACGATGACCTGGAGGACTGAGAACCTTCACAGACATACGACTCTAACCGTGGAAAGTCCAGCCTTGAAACTCTGATAAGCATGAAGCCGAATCTCAGTGCTGCTAGACTGAAAGGACAACAGGAAGCAGACTCCACGCCGACCGAGGTCTCAGAGCTTCGCCTGTCCGTCTGCAGTCTGCACCGTCGCTCCACCGACAGTCAGGATGGAGAGAGCTGCTCCGCCTCCACCTGAGTCTCGTGAGCTCAGTTTCATTCTTGCATCTTTAGCAAGGTGTGAAACACCTGGCACGGTGACTGCAGCAGCTCGGGCCTTAGCGGTCACAGGTGAATAAAGACAGACGCGTGCACGCACGAGGCTGGAAACGACTGCAGACGGATCACACCCCGCGGTCACTCGGACAGGAAGTCGAGGATAAAGCACAGAAATAAGAATTCCAATTATCGGAGGAAAGACGACTCGGGTTTCCTGCGTCTGTGCCGTGACGATGGATCTTCTTACCTGACGTGCGTTTGCGTCTCTGCGGCGTCTCTTCAGTCAAACAGAAACACTCGAGCTGTTTCTGCTTTATATCAGAGAGCGGGGGGGAGGGGCTCTGCACGCGCTCAGTGATGACGCTGATGTTGTCCAGCTACTTTCTCTGTGGTTCCAGTTCTGTTTCCTGATGAGGACAGAGGTGACCTTCATCGTCCTCCTCTTCTTCAGTCAGCATGAAGCCAAACAGCTGGAAGGATTCATAGCTGCAGTGATCAGCTGATCGATTCGTTGCATTTGTACAGAGAAATATTTCCACTGATTTCCACGTCCTGACAGGAAGTGATCCAGATGGAGGGCGGTGGTCGGTCCTGTGGCATTCCAGCTGTGGAGAGAAGAATTCAGGAGGAATGAACATGAAACACGGTTTTGTTTCTCTCTGACTGTGACAGCCGATCACTTCCTGTCGGCTGGGCGGCCTTGGCGGTGGAGGCGGCGAGCGTGAGGACAACGTGACCTTTCTCAGCCTGGCTGTGGACTCGGCGTGTGACCTTCATCTGCTGCGAGGTCTGAAAACGCTCTGACAGTTGGGACGAATTCACAGCTTTGATATTTGTGCTGCAGCAGGAGGAAGCTCAGCGAGGTGGACATCGGAGCAGCGCCGTGTCCGCTACCATTAGTGATGAGGTCCCACAGTTATTCCCAGTGAGAATGAACCATAAACGCTTTGAGGGCAGACGGCCTTTAAATAGGAGGACGACTCAAACAGAGGCGCTATCGTCTCCTCGGTCCTTTCCTCCAGAGCTCCTGGATGTTTCCTCGGGGAACTCCCAGCAGGTCGGCCGCCATGTTCACGCTCTCTGTCAGGATCCACTTACTGTATAACGAGCAGCGCGGCCTCGTCACCTGCAGGACCTGGACTCTCTGCAGGTGTCGTTCCGGTTTTGCTTCAATGGATTCTCAAGTAAACTTGTGACTCCAAAGTAAAGACAGAATAAAGCCCTGCTTCTGTTTGTTTAAAGGTCGATGTGTCTCCTCACCGTCAGGTTTACCAACAGGAAGTCCATCCCAGTGTTTATATCTCTGCCTCCTCACCTTTACGTCCTGCTGCAGTGACCTCTGACCTTTCACAAATTACAGCGGGGAAAAACTGAGATCTTTCATCTGCATCTTCATTTCAAAAACAAAGTGTTTACATGAGCAGGATGGTGATGAGGTGAAAGTCTGACCAGGAGCAGACCCGGAGACCACACCCCTGTGCAGCGTGGAGATTCAATGAGACGTGTGCAATGCAACAAAACGTAAAGAAAAGCAAAAATCCCACAGAGCTAGGAAGAGTTGAGGAGCGTCTCTAACAGAAACACGTTTTTGTCTTTAATGGACTTTAAAGCGTCCACAAACTCGGTGAAGCTGAGCGGTGCACACATGCAGCTCTGCCACAGCCTCTGAGCCTGACCTCAGAGAGATGAAGCAGTGTATCTGCTCCATCCATCCATCCATTCGCTAACCGCCGTGCCACCGTGATGCCGTGATCTGCTCCTGGGAGAAAAACTAAAGAACATTGGCTTACAGGTTACAGGAGGACCTCTGCTCGCAGCTTCTGTACAGCTGTCTGCAGAGCTGCTGGGCTCAGCGTGAACACCGGCAGTGACCAGTTTGTAGGAGAGGACATTCAGGAGGAGGGGGTTACCACCAAACCGACGTTCAAGGCCCTGAGTGAGGTGAGAGGTCGGAGAGCTTCAGGTGATGTGCAGGCTGCAGGAGCTCAGACTGTTCTGTGTGGACCATCAGCAGCAGAGATACGTTTATACTGTGGAGGCTGAACAACTGAGGGTTTTACCAGCATGAGCAGCACGTCCTTCAGCGCATGTACGCAGCAGACGAACTTCTGTGCACCTTTTTGTGTTTTTGTGCCTTTTCACTGCCTCGTCCTGCACCGACATGGCAGACGTTACAGGCTCAAACTGTCCTCATCCATGCTCTGAACTTGTAAATCAGACTGCGTAGTTGTGAGTTTTGTAACCTTGTAAACCAAAAAATCTGAAAATGTCATGTTTGTGCATCTATAGAGGAGAATTTGTGTGTTTGTAAAAGTATTTAGACACGTTACACATGTTAAGGTCTGCTTACAGATAGAAAGCAGAAAGCTACGTGTCAAACTCTGGTTCCCTGGCTGTGTGTGACTCTCAACTTACGAGTACGAATTTTGAATCAGTTCAGCTGATTGGTCAATGTCATGTCAATCACATGACAATGTTCAATTCAATTCAATTCAATTCAATTTTATTTATACAGCGCCAAATCCCAACAAAAGTCGCCTCAAGGCACTTCATAGATACAGAGAAAAACCCAACAATCATATGACCCCCTAGGAGCAAGCACTTTGGCGACAGTGGGAAGGAAAAACTCCCTTTTAACAGGAAGAAACCTCCGGCAGAACCAGGCTCAGGGAGGGGCGGGGCCATCTGCTGCGACCGGTTGGGGTGAGAGAAGGAAGACAGGATAAAGACATGCTGTGGAAGAGAGACAGAGGTTAATAACAGATATGATTCAATGCAGAGAGGTCTGTTAACACATAGTGAGTGAGAAAGGTGACTGGAAAGGAAAAACTCAATGCATCATGGGAGTCTCCTGGCAGCCTACGTCTATTGCAGCATAACTAAGGGAGGATTCAGGGTCACCTGGTCCAGCCCTAACTATATGCTTTAGCAAAAAGGAAAGTTTGAAGCCTAATCTTGAAAGTAGAGATAGTGTCTGTCTCCTGAATCCAAACTGGAAGCTGGTTCCACAGAAGAGGGGCCTGAAAACTGAAGGCTCTGCCTCCCATTCTACTTTTAAATACTCTAGGAACAACAAGTAGGCCTGCAGAGCGAGAGCGAAGTGCTCTAATGTCCAATCAGAGAACAGATGGGTTTGGCTGTGGGAGGGGCACTTTACTTGGCTTCAGGCCCTGGAAGGGTCATACAGTTTGAAGCTGTAGGATCTCTGTTGCTAGTTATTTAACCTTGGGTGGCTGTTGAAAGGATAAAGTTGTGCTACACCAGAAATACCTTTATTACCTTAGTATTACTTTAACACAAGGTCAGGGCTGACGCGGACCATCGCTGTGAGTTACCACAAACTAAGAGTGAAGCTGCGCTCTGCCGTTGATGCGCCTGCTTGTTGTTCCAAAGCACATGTCTCTCTGACTTCATATCCTCTAAATGAGTTTGTTGTATTATCTTAAAATGTTTAATAAAAACATGTATCGCTCAAGCTTTGTAACTGTCCCGAGCAGTGAAGAGTGTGTCGTTTCCAACACCGCTGCCCCCTGAGGTCCACGGAGCCGCTGGAAAGGCTCTTCAGGTCCCTGTGTAAGCACATGTGTGATTGACATGACACTGAGCGATCAGCTGAAAGCAAGAAAAATCGGGTCAAAATTTGCACTCGCAATTCGTACCTCTCCTGGAACCTCAGAAACAGAATGTCCCCACTAAGACAGGAAAACGTGTGTGTGTGTTTGTGTGTGTGTTTCTCAGAAGAGCCTCTGTGTGGCCTTTTTAATCCCCTTTAATCTGATCCAGGAACAGTTGCTATATAAATCTGATGTGACGTGTTTAGACGGACTGACCCTGAACACCTCACAGAGCACACCTGAGCTCATCTGTGTGACTCTGGTAGAGACTCTCACACTGCTGCAAACACAGAACACACCTGATCAACTAATCATCTCTCTGATCTGATGTCACGTCTCCTCCGTCAGGCTGTGGGAAAGAAAGCTTTCATGTTTCCATGGATATAAAACGTCGGCTGCATCCTTCGAAGGACGCGGCCTTCGCGGTCTACGTGGGCCGGGTCCTTCGAAGACCGAGAAGGCCGGAAGTGCAAGGCTGTGAAATTGGACGGTCTAGCCTTCAGATTAGCGTCACCGCTGTCTCGGTGGAGTTTAATAAACTCGGCCGTCTGCTCCTTGCTGTCTTTTTAGACAGGACACTGGAGTAAACTCTCGACCGTCTCACACTTCTGCTTAATCAGTTTTCTGTTTATTCAGCTGTGTGAAAATCTGGAGGAACCCACCCAGGGGATTAATAAAGTTTTATTTTATCTAATAACTTTGATCTCAGCCAAACCGATTTACTCATCAACAAACAAAACACCGTTAAAAGCCAAACAATAACATTTTTAAGTTATCTTAGTGACCACTGAACCCCCCGGTCAGCTATCAAGCTGGTGGGTAACAGACGTCTCTGAAAACCTCGGAGCACTTTTGCAAATATGTGAGTGATATCTTGATAAACCGAGCAGATATTTGATGTTTACACAGCTACATTCTCGCCTGAAAATATGTTAAAAGTTTATTTTGTGACCCAGAAAGAATAAAAAGAGTAACATTAAAAACTAACTACCTGCTGCCACTGTTGGAAACTGGAGTTTGGCTGGGCCGTGCTATGAATTCTGGGATATGGTGGGCCACGAAGGACACACCCGACCCATCCTTCAAATTCGGGGAAAAGGAGGACGCATTTGTCGGCTGCATTCAGAGGAGTCGACGAATTGGGACATCCTTCGTCGCCTGGCTGTGACGTAATCGGCCTTCAAATGCGGACTCCGGAGGATGCAGCCGACGTTTTGTTTTTTAAATTATTAAACTTTATTAAGAAACAGTATACAGAACATGTATACAATAGTGATGGTAAATTTGATTCTTTTTACTGAATCGAGTTTTAATGAGTCACTCACCAAAGTGAATTGGATTTTTTGAGTCATTTGATTCACTGAGTCAGTTGACCAGAGAGTGCAAAAAATTTACATTTTCACTCAAACTTAATTTGTTTCTCTTGTCATGTAAATCCTACTGCTAAGACGAGTGATTCTAAAAGAAAACAACTATTTTATAGAGCAAAAAAGAGCAAAAACATTTCAAAAATTAAGCAATTTCCTATCAAAATTGCTTAATAAACATTTACTTTGTTTATTTTTATTTTAATAGTATTTTCCTTAAATGTGTCAAATATATATTTTCTCATCTAAATGTCCACTGAGCTGTGAGCCAGGGGGCGGTAATGCGCCTTAACATTGGTTGCCAACCAAGAAGAAGAAGAAGCTGTGAGCCAGGAGGGAGGGGGTGAGTAGCTCAAATGTGCTGTTAGCATGTTAGCAGAGCTACTGTGAACCGAGGAGCTATTGTCTTGATGTGAGCTTCTACTCAGGGTTTTTTTCTTCCAGTTCAGAGCAGAAATCTTTTTGTTAAGATACTGGATGTTGTTTTTCTCCACAACTTTAATTATAAGCTAGATACATTGCTGCTAACAGCAACAGGGATGAGTCAGTGAGTCAGTTGGGCTTGTGAATCATGATTCATGAGTCAGTAAAGTGATTCTCGAGTATTGAACGATTCGTTCATGATTCGCGCATCACTAGTACACAACCAGAACAAAATGAACATATGCCAGGGGGTGTAATACAAAGAATTACATACATTCAATAATTTGTAATTACTACAAACAGTAATAGTTTTCACAGCCTTTTTGTTAAGTGATCCACGAATCAATTTTATGTAACATAAATCATCATTATAGTAATGTTTAAAATTAGGTTTTTGGTTACTGTATTTGCATTTGTGAAAATAAAATTTAGCTAAGATAACTAACAAGTGTATTATAAAGTAAACATCTTCTTTTTTGCCTTCGAAAGAAACAAAATACAACATTTTCCGGTTTCACAGTAAAGTCTTTGTAGAGATGTCCAGCAATGAATCTACTGAAGTCTTTCCAAAATGTTCTAGCGTATGAACAGATCCAGAAGAGGTGCTGCACAGTCTCAGGATGGCTTCCACAAAATCCACAGCTCACACTTATGTCCCTTTTGAACTTTGTCATGTAATGATTAGCAGGATAAATCAGTGTTTTAAATGAGACTTCCTTCACTTTATTCGTTACCAGATACTTGTTAGGTTTTGGGACACAGCTACAGTCTCGCAGCTGTAATGTAGACCTCAGAAACAAACCGCAGCACTGAGCATGCTCAGAAACAGACTCATTCACAGCAGTCAGATCTTTGTTTTCCCGCTCTGCCACAGATTCAGCTGCTTCACCTCTCAGAGTTTTATCATCATCATCATCATCGTCCGAGCACGGCTCTGATTGGGGCAGCGCTCGCAGAAGAAGAAGAGTCACCTGACGTGCTCGGATGCAGAGAGCCGGGGTTAACAGAGAGAGCTAATAATCAGTGTACTGACAGCCCTCCTCTTTGGGGTTTCATCGATCAGCTGACGTCCTGCATGGCACACCTGTCAGGTGTAAGATGAAGCTGCTGTTTTGTTTCACTCAAAATGACAAACAGGCAGGGGAGAGGGTAAAGGGAGACACCTGGCTAAAGGGGACCCCCACAGGTGTCAGGTGGTTTTACTCGTCAGTGCAGAGGAAGCGATTGGTGACTGGAAGCAGGCTGCTTCTGTCACCTGTTCCATTTAGGCCACGCCTCCTGTAGCAGCAAGCAGAGTTTAAAGCCGCCTCACTCTGGATTTGATTCTGTGAGCAGAGTAAGCCTTCAGAGAAGCAGATCTGTCGGTGGGCCAGTTTCTCTGACTCACCGTGTCCTGTTATAAATGTGCTGAGCTGTGTGTGTGTGTGTGAGGATTACTGCTGCAGGTATTTAAACCCACAGCCAGTGTGTGTGTGAGCAGACGACATGCAGCAGATCTACAGACACAGCAACGAACACATCGAGGTTTATACCACCGTCTTCTCCCCTCAGGGTGAGTGCAGCACACCTTCACCTCTCAGCAGACACACCTTAATACCTCGAGTCGCGCTTTGTGTCAATGCCGAGTTCAGGTGCTGATGGGCGGTGCCCTTCTCATGAATCTGATCTAAACCATCAGATTGGGTCAGACGCGCCCGTCACCACGTTCAAAGCTTCTCTAACTGCAGCGACGCCTGACGACGACAGAGATTGGTGTGTTTGCTGCTGAAGCCAGCTGTTCTTCGTGGTGGTGCTGCTTTCATGGAGCTCCAGATGTTACAGTGGGTGGTGGTGTTCAGCAGCTGGAGTGTGATGATCACGCTGTCGCTCCTGAACCCGCAGACACGGATCAGCATTGATGCTGTTTTGAGCCGAGTGCTGTCCGGAGGACGCCACGATCTCCAAACAGACTCCAGCGTCTGAACTCTTCGCTGAGTCTTCATCAGAGCGTGACGATGATGCGGTCACGGGCTCTTCATCGCTGTTTTACGCCCACAGTCTCTCACTCGCAGCTGAGCCCTCTACATCGCCTCGCTGGGCGGCAGATGGTGAACAGCTTTATTACAGTTTTCGAGGGTTTTTTGCTGATTCATTGAAACATGCCACTGACATCAAGTTTCTTAGTTCCAACATTAAAACTTTTCTGTCAACTTCAGGCTATAAATGACCTGTTTGTAGGAAAAGACCTGAAAATCTGGCGATGCTCTTATGAAGAAAAACGGAGAAACTCTCAGCAAAGAGCGACTCGTCAGCTCAGCGACAGACGGCGACCTTTGGCCTCGATGATACGATATCAGACCACCATAGTCTGCTTCAGGAAACTGAAGATTCATCATCACTCCGTGTGGAGCGAGTTAACCCGAGCGGGTTTCACAGAGTGGTCGGTCTTTGGGTTCAAATACACCCGTTCATGTGAATCCTGCGTGATAAAGATTACACTGCTGTGAAGTCCTGCCAGGTATCAGCCAATCAGAAGGTCTGAGGACAGCTGCGAGTGGATCAACAGGAAGTTGATCTTCGCAGTGAGGAAAATTTAAACGGCTCCTTCGTGAACCGTGAAGGTCTTAGATATCACCGCTCTACTTCCTGTAATGTGTCTCAGGTGTGTTTGATCCTTGAACATTCACTTCCTGCTCTAATTCAGCCTGATCCTGTTTCCCGGCATCTCCAAGCACCTGAAGGCCGCAGCGTTTCCTGGGATCAGACTCTGACCAGGATCCGTCTCGGACCGCTGAATGGAATAAAGCAGCTGGAAGTGATGCCATCTTTACACTTTTATACAAAGCTAATCTGGTGTAACAGCGGCTTGCTGAGGACGCTCGGTGACAACCATCTACCAGGTGACCGGTGAACACCTTCAGCAGCATTTTAACCGCACGCTTCGATCAGGCTCGCTTCAGAGACCGTTCCCTCGAAGGTGAACCTGACACATCTTTAGTTATAAGACTGAACACGAGGAGAGGGTAAGATATCCATGGAAAGGTGAGGTGTGAAACAGATAACTGGCAACCTGGTGGATGTTAAAAACATGACATCGGACCTTCGCCGCTTTGGACAGAACAGCGAGGAAGAGAGGCAGCAGAAAATCAGCTGTTCCTTAAATCACACAGATTCCATCTTGCAGTGTGTCTCTGATCCTTTAATCTGTCTGCACAGATCTGATCGGCTCTTATCTAAATTCCTTGTCTTAACTTGAGCATCTCTGTATGCTGGAGCCAGCTCACAGTCTCTTCTTCCTCACAGGATGCAGAAGTTTCCTCGCTTCTCATGTTTGTTTGTAAGAATCAAATGCAAAAATTCAAATGTACGTTTTTCTTTTCTCGGGTGAACTGAAAACGCACCGAACCTTCTCGTACGTCAGCTGACACCATGAATCACTATCATTACCAACCAAAGCTTTTTGTGCCCAGAAGCACTGTGTACACAAAATATGACCCACAATGTCAGTAAAACAGGAACAAACACACACACAGGAGTTTTGTGGGATCTGTATTGATGAGCTGATTGGTTGATGTGACTTCCTGTGTTTTTCAGTCTGCAGGTCGAGGACAAGGACGAGATATGTGGGAGCAGAGAAGGTAAATTCATTCATCAAACCTTTATTCTGAAAATCTGAAACTAAGAAACGCATCTTATTCTGAAAGGCATGTGAGCAGTTTACCTGTATCACTGAAAAGAGATAACAGCAGATTCTGGTCAAATTTATCAAACACGAGAACGAACCGTGAGGCGTTGGATTTCACTGATGTTGGAACAGGAAATATTCATGAAACGATCACGTTAACAAATGTTTGGTGTCTCTGCAGTACAGTGGTCTCGTTGGTTGAGGCACGTCGGGCTCCTCAGTAAGGTTTCTCAGTATTTCTTCCTGTTTCGTGTTCATGAGACGATGAACGTTTGTTAGCCTCCCGACTTCTCGGCCTTCTCACGCCCACCAGACAACAGCTGCCAGGTTACTGATCAAAGCCGATAAAAACACTCCAGTGTCGAGAAGCCAAAACACATCACAGGTGAAAGAATCAATGAAAACATGCAGAAGGTAAAATGGGCGGAGCCACCTCAGTGCCCGAGTCCAGCTCAATAACACGTTTGTCTTGATGTCAGGGTTCAGGCTCTGGCTCGGGACCAGAGAGGCTAATCAGTGTTACATCAGCACGACCTCCGACCTCTGTGTATTCACAGCCTGCTGAGCCGATTAAAGACGCACACACGCGTCCTCAGAGTGACATTCATTCATAAAAGCATCGATTTCGTTCTCTTAGACTGATTTTAAATGTGCTTTTGACAGTTTTAACTTAGTGAAAACCTTTAAAGTTCAAAGACCATTTGTTTTAAATAACCCGCACGTTGGTTAAACGCACTAATATAACCATGACATCTGCACGATATTTTTAACATTTAAACTACTTTAAAACTGAATTTGTCAGTTTAAATTTATGAAAAGCAAGAATTAAACACATCTACAGCTCATCTTCTTTTATTGGGCATTTATACTTATTATCTGCAGGATT
This sequence comes from Haplochromis burtoni, assembly GCF_018398535.1. Taxonomy (NCBI): domain Eukaryota; kingdom Metazoa; phylum Chordata; class Actinopteri; order Cichliformes; family Cichlidae; genus Haplochromis; species Haplochromis burtoni. The sequence goes on along the minus strand of NW_024582844.1, from coordinate 138,865 downwards.
TATGGTGCTTTTGTGATATAAAACCACCTTTTGAAATACAAAATGCTGACATGTTAACACGTTTTTAATGTTCTAAAACATGAATAAATCAGAAATTAAATTACTGGGACTTTTGAAACCTCTAAACTATGTTTTGATCATTATATTATGGTTTGAAAAGCCGAATGCACCAACAGAATGATGACGTTTAAACTAACGGCTCCTGTTTTCTGAATATTTCCATGAGTTTTTCATGAACTTTCTTTAGAGAGTAAAGTGCTGGTCAGGTTTGATCCTCTGGGGGGCGATATAGTCATAAGCACTTCTGACTGTAACTGGCAGATGGCGGTGGCGAGGATCCAGTACCGGGGCCGCTGGCCGAAGGAGCTGAACCTGAACCAGGGGGACCTGGTCCAGGTTCAGTTTAAGGAGGATGAGGCGTGGTGGTTCGGGCGGCTGAAGAACGGGGATGAGGGTTACTTCCCCGCCGCCTGTGTGGAGCTGCTGCAGGTAACGGCGCTCACCTGGCCGACTGGATTAGAAACTCCACCTCAACCAGTATGAGGTCCTTTACTTCTCTCACCCCAACCGGTCGCAGCAGATGGCCCCGCCCCTCCCTGAGCCTGGTTCTGCTGGAGGTTTCTTCCTGTTAAAAGGGAATTTTTCCTTCCCACTGTCGCCAAAGTGCTGCTCATAGGGGGTCATATGATTGTTGGGTTTTTCTCTGTATCTATGAAGCGCCTTGAGGCAACTTTTGTTGTGATTTGGCGCTATATAAATACAACTGAATTGAATTGACTCTGAAAAGCAGGTCCCTGAAAAGACCTTCCTCTGATTTAAGGCATGACTGAAGAGCAGCAACATGTTTGAGCTTTAAGCAAAAACTAAAGTGAGCGTTGTGACACGACGCGCAGCCTTAACGTGGCCAGCCTGTTTTCACCTGGTAATCCCTTTGGTACCTGGCAGCAGTAATGGAAACCACAGATTAGTTTTAAACAGGCTTCTGAGGGATTAAAGGCTTGTAGACGCTCCAGGTACACCTTTAAAAATACCTGTGCAGTTCCAACATTCATTTATCTATTGATGCAAGAAAACGTCATTTACTTCAGAGGAGAACAAAGAAGGTCTGAGTTCTTCTGGTTTCCTCTGTGCTGACAGGTGACCTGTCCAGGTGGACCTTATCTGTAGCTCTGTGACAGATGGGCTTGATAAGAGGAAGGCACACTTTTTAACCATTAAAAAAAAACTTCTTAAACTGCCAATAATTCATTAAAGGCGTTACGATATACTAACTCACATTTGAGCTGAATTTAAGGCGCTGCAACCCATCTGCTCACCTGTGTCACATCTTCACCAGATTTGGGGCGATCGTGGCTCAAGAGTTGGGAGTTCGCCTTGTAATCGGAAGGTTGCCGGTTCGAGCCCCGGCTTGGACAGTCTCGGTCATTGTGTCCTTGGGCAAGACACTTCACCTGTTGGTCAGAGGGCCCAGTGGCGCCAGTGTCCGGCAGCCTCGCCTCTGTCAGTGCGCCCCAGGGCGGCTGTGGCTACATTCACCCGTGTGTGAATCTGTGTGTGAATGGGTGGATGACAGGTTGTGTAAAGCGCTTTGGGGTCCTTAGGGACTAGAAAAGCGCTATATAAATACAGGCCATTTACCATTTAAAGGTGTTCAGGTGTTGAAATGACTTTAACCCTGAATAGCAAACATTGGTATTAAACTCTCGCTTCTGTTTGTAACCTAAAACAAACTCAGCAGCTGATTGGCTCACAGCCAACAGTGATGTAATCCTGTGTTTGTTTCACAGGGTGGAGCGTCTTCCATAGCCACGCCCACACTGCTGAGGAGAGGTTCAGTACCAGCAGTTGTATTGACCGCAGGCGCCCCCTGTGGCTGCACGAGGTAACTACAAAAACAGGTTTTACAGCAACAAAACTTTATTGAAACACTGAGCAGAGACAATCAGAGGGTTTAGCTGCTGTTTGAGGACAAACACTGAGGCTCTTTATTGTTTTAAATATTGAACCATTATTACTAAAGACTGTTTCAGAACTGCATGGATGCAGGTTACTTTCAAAGTTCAGCGTTTAAATGCAGATTATTACTAATGTGACTTCAATTTTATATCAGAAGCTTTTATTTGTTGTCCTTTTGTCTCTCTGTAGTTGATTTCTTGTGACGTGAGGTTCTCCGGTTCCAAACATACAGTTAGATTTTTATGGATTTTTGACGGGACCGATCGTCGGCGAGAACACAGAGAGAACTTTGGGGGAAACTCACTGTGTGCCGAGGGCCCAAAATAAAATAAAGCCCTCTGAATGTGAGTCGGCTGTTTTCACTGTGAAACATGCACCTGATGACTTTCTCTCCTTTCAGCGGTCGCAGCACCCCAAAGCTGCTCAGGAAGAACAGCATCCGCCGCCCGCTCGGCCTCGATGGGCCCTCAGTGGCGGCGGCAGGAACGGGAGGCTCCTCCGCGGCTCCTCAGGGGTCTCCGAGCCTCCTCCACCGAGTCCTGGCCAAATCCAGGAGGAAGAGCTGCCCGCATCTCACCCACATCCACCATCCTACCCCCGATACCGGTTCCGTGAACACCGCCTTCCAGCCGGACTAGACCCCGAGTTCACTCCTCCTGTTCCTCCTCCTCTGCACGTGACCCAGGAGTCCCAGGGGTCAGGTCCAGGTCGCTGGGAGGCCCTCTTTCATCTGCTTGAGTCTGAAGCGAGTTTCAGAGGCCGATGGAGTCACCTGTGCATCGAAAACCTCCCAGTCAGCCCCGATTGCCCGACGTCAGCCTCAGCTGGACCCCTCAGACGGGGCGGAGCCACCGTCACTGTCAGAGACGCTCACTGAGGTTTCAGAAAAAGGTCGGGACACCGGTCCAGCTTCATCGCTTTATTAAAACTGTACAGTCACTTTGTTTTTGTGTCACTTCACAAATTTGATGTTTAAAAAAAAGAAATAAAATCATTTAAAATCCATTCCAATATCAATCAATACAATCAATAAATCTATTGTGAGGGTTAAAAGAGCAAAGTGTTAAAAACATTCAGCCATGTTTCAAGCAAGAAATCAAAAGTTTTACACGTTTAAAGGAGCAGTTCATAAAATCAGCACTAAAAACTGTCTATGAGGTTAAAATCCGTTAAAATACACGTGAAGATGCCCATCATCCTCTCCTCAATCAGTCAATCAATCAATCAATCAATCAATCAAACAATCAAACAAACAAACAAACAAACAATCAGTCAGTCAAACATCACACGCTGATGAGGCCGCGCTGATGCTGAAACACTCATGATTGGAGGGCCGACTGAGACTGAGCACGCTCTGAAGTTTCAGGATGACCAGCTGGAACAAAGGAGAGAAGGAAGAGGAGTCAGACACCGAGTCAGCTGATCAGGACAAAGTAAACGGGGAACGCCTCGGCTGTCAGTCCGTCCTTCTGCTCAGCCGTCTGTCCAAGCAGCTAAAAGCACAGCTGTGAGCGAGCGAAGCCACGATGCTGCAGTCTGAGATTCAAACGTGTGTCTGTGCCTTTAAACTGCCCGTACGCATCATCAAAATATGGTCGCCACTGACTCCCGCAAACATGGAGGTGAGTTTGCGTGTGTGCACGGTAAGATGTCACGCGCACGTCACTAAGCAAAGACTTCCTGCGTGGACACAGCGACTTTGCCCCACCCTCTTCAAATCCAACAAACATGTGAGCTGCCATCATTTTAAAGATATGAATGCAAGTTTGTAGCGGTCATCAGAGGTCAACCCCCCAACACACACACACACACACACACACATTCATTTAAAGATATTAACAGCACATTTCTGCAGATGTTTAGCAGGGTCGGTGCGCCTCAGCCGGACCCCATCAGAGGCTCTGTTGGTGAGTGTCAGGTTCAGCAGGCCTCAGCTTGGACACCTTAAAATAAAAAGTATGAGTCTGTCTTTGTTGATGAAAATGTCCAAATAATTCTTTGGTCACATCGGGCGACCTCCAGAAACTTGCATTCATATCTTTAAAATGACGGCAGCACAAGCGTTTGTTGGATTTGAAGAGGGCGGGCGGGGTAAGGTCAACGAGGCGACCTTACCGCAGACACCACGCGACGAGCTCAGAGACAACCTGCCGCTAGAAGCTCTGTGTTTCCCACAGAGACGGCGGTCAATGAACGCAGCAGTCCTGTCAGCGTGCATCACTGAGCGTTACCATGGAAGCAGCCATGCTGAAATGCCTTTGGGCCCCCGGTACAAAAGTCACTGTGACATCAGCGCGTTCACAGGTGCAGGTGGAGGCAGTCGATGGTTGACTGAGCGAGCCGGCCAGTCGCAGCAGAGGAAACATGTTCTACAGGAAACACAGCGATGGCGTTGCTCCACCATGGCTCCGTTTCCTGTTTCTGCTCCATCACTGGGCTGAGCTGCTGCTGAGGAGGAGGAGGAGCAGACGTACCAGCATGAAGGTCACGGCTCCATGAAGAGGCGCGCCTGCTCCGTCACAATCATCTGATCCTCTGTTTGCCCGAACAGCACCACCTGCAGCTCACCGCTCAGCTGCACACACGCACACACACGCACAGGCACACACCTGCGGCCACACACACACACACACACACACACACACACACACACACACCTTAATCCTGTGACCTGCTGTGACCTGTTGGGATGCTGGGTTCAGGTTGTTACCTCAAAGGGGTGGGTGGGGCACTCAGGTGAGTCCAGGTAGCCCACCTGGCTCCACCACACGTCCAACCCTGACTTTGAGAGGGGGCTGTCGAGGGAGAAGCCACACTCTGCCTGGACTTGCTGCTGCTGAGCTGAGGTGGGGTCAACCTGCACGTCCAGGATGGAGGTCAGCAGACTCTCGCCCTGAACCTGGAAGTCAGAGGTCGGAGGTCAGACCCGTGCAGCCCTGCGGCGTGACCACAGCCTGCTGTGTGTGCGTCTGTGTCACGAGCATCATGTTAGCGCAGCAGATTAAAACGGATTTAAACAATGTCGTTGCTAGGCAACCCGGCATGCCACAGCAACCGAAGTGACATCGTGTGCGAGGTCGCCCTCGGTGATCCCATGTTCACGCAGTTAGCACAGTCAGAGCGGCGATTCGACCGCCGATGTCTCCCTGTTCCCTGAGTGACCTTTAACCTGTCCACAGCACGACATGTTAGTGAGGAGCGTCTGACCTCGGAGCTGCTGCCCGACTGCTGACTGTCAGGATCCACGCTCCGGTCCTCCCACATCAGAGTCATCGTCAGACTGGAAGACACAGAGACCTGAGGGACACGGACGGCAGCTGATTATCGACTACGTGCTAATTACTGAGCCTGATGATTCATACTGAGCACGGCTCACCTCGCCCGGGCTCGCACTGATCTTCAGAGGAGTGGGTGTTTGAGGAGCAGATGTCAGCGACACTCTGACCTTCTCTCGGATCTCTGGGGGCGTCCTGAACACAGCAGCCCGCCTCAGTTCACTCATCAATACTGACATTGAACTGTGGTGTGCTCAGAGAGAGTGAGGTGGTGGGCGTACTGCGTGCTGGAGCTGCACTGTGGGCAGGCCTCCTCCTGATGGACGGGGTGTTGGAGGGCGCAGACGGGGGTGGAGGTGAGAGGTGGACACTGCAGCTTCAGCTTGTCAGCAGCGCACAGACTGAAGAACTAAACGAGAGAAGACATCAGAGCTGCAGAGCGAGCACGCCCTCTCCGCACATGCCCGCTCGGCCCACGCCCTCTCCGCACATGCCTGCTCCGCCCACGCCCTCTCCGCACATGCCTGCTCCGCCCACGCCCGCTCCGCCCACGCCCTCTCCGCACATGCCCGCTCCGCCCACGCCCTCTCCGCGCATGCCCGCTCCGCCCACGCCTGCTCGACTCACTTCTGAGGGAGAGAAGTTCAGAGCTCCCATCTGGCTGCTTCTGCTCCACGAGGGCGATGAGCAGTCGTCCTCGCCGTCCAGCTCCTGCTCTTTCATACCTGCAACCTGCACACAAACACCGGCTTTCACCTAAAGCGGCACGCCGCCCTCTGCCGGCTCGACCCGCAGCTGAAGTTCGGCTGCTACGCCAAGGTCAGTGAGGGCGCCGAGCGGCACGGTTACACCTGCCAGGTGTTAGCTCGTGCTGCCGATTCTGCTTTCTGTTAATATTTGATTCTAGAATAAACCCCGCCTTCTTCACTGTGAGGTCAGCAGGTGTTCGCTCTTACGCTGCTCTCCTTCAGGCCCATGGCGGAGAGGTGGCCGTCGTTTCTGTGCGGGCAGACGGGCAGCAGTGCTGGGGGCTGTTTCAGGGATGATGTCACTTCCTTTGAGTCGTGGCTCCATGTCTCCAGGCTCTACGATTAAAAAGTCAGGTTAGAGGTGGAGCAGAGGTGAGAACAGCGAGCCGTCAGCGAGTCTGACAGTCAGACGGTTACCGCCTCCATCAGGTCCACGGACGCTACCGGTCTGCTCGTGCTCAGAGATCTGGGGGAGGAGGAGCACAGGTGGGCGGAGCTCCCGTGGCGCATGCACACGCTTTGACTGCCGGAGGCGCAGCTGGACTCGTCCTTTGAGGTAGAGAGACTGTCAGCCTGCAGGACGACATGTCAGCATTACTACCAGCACGCCACTGACCTCTGACCTCACAGACAGTGCCGGGCAGGTGGTGACCTTTGCAGGGATGCTGCAGGGGAGGCCGCAGCTCTTGGATGCCGGTGCCGAGGTGGAGGCGACGTAGGAGCTGTGGAGGCGCAGGACCTGCAGGTATCCCTCCTTCTCCACTTTTCTCTTCAGGGTGGAGTTCCAGTGGTTCTTGATGGAGTTGTCCGTCCTGAGAACACAGAGAGGTCAGCGGGTAACCACACACGAGCACCGCCCACCCGCCCCCACCGGTTCCCGTGCCTGCCGGGCAGCAGCTTGGAGATGTCGGCCCAGCGGTTTCCCAGCAGCCTGTGCGCCTGGCAGATGACGCGGTCCTCGTCCAGCGTCCAGCTGGTCTTCTTCACTGTCGGGTTTAGGTGGTTGTGCCAGCGCTCGCGGCACTGCTTCCCATTCCGGGTGTGCAGGTGTTTGGCGACCAGCGACCAGCGTTTCACGCCGTACTTCTGCACCAGCTCTCTGACCTGCACAGGAAGTGACATCGGAGCATGAGCGATGACGGATGCGACGAGGGTCTGACTCTAAGGGGGGCTCATGTGACGGTCTTCACCCTGTGATCCTCCTCCTTCGTCCACGGACCTTTGACCAGGTCTGGATTCTTTATCTGCTGCCACCGCCGCTGACACTCCACCGGTGACCTTTGACCCTGAGGCAGACACAGAAGGTGGCGTATGTTCAAACTGCAGAGCCACGAGGCGCTTCCTCACCTTCACTGTAACGGTCTGTGAACTACTCTCTCACCCTGGTCACGGCTGTGGTCACAGGTCGTTTAACCTGAGTGACCCTGAAATCAAACTACTCACTCTGAAATGAAGGGAAACTGAAGACCAGCAGTTTGCTCCGAGGTCGTTCACCAGCCGCTGCAGCTTCTCGTCCTGAGGAGGGAGAGCAGTAGCTCGGTAACGCCTCCACACTGGGCCATATCATACCGTTCACAGTAACACTGGTGTAATGTTGGGCAACGATAGGAAAATGAAATATGGCGATAGAATATGGGTAAAACGCGCATGCGCAGTGCCTTTGTTTTCATACGCACATGGAGGCGACGCAGAACGAGAAGGGCGAAAGCGGATCGTTGAATGAAACGATGAACCAGAACTGGTTTGTAAAAATGCTGCAGCTTCACTGGTGTGGAACTGGTTTAGCTTTCGACTCTCAGACACACAACAAAGCACTCTTTTTGGTAGCGCATGCTAGCGGGCCGTCGTTATTACCGTGTTGTTTGGAAAATACGGCGCACTTAAAATCATCCTTTGATTTTTCTGAAAGTCGACAGAGCCCCTTATAATCCCGTGTCCTTATGTATGAACTCTGGTTGTGTTTACTGACCTCGAAACGATTTTATGTGCACGGCGCTGCGACTTTGCTAAGCTACGAAGCCGCACCGCTTGATGGATTGTGGGAGCATTACGGCTATCGTAGGCGGAGCCTCGCGGAGTGATACGTGCTGTGCTTCAACATACTGTTACCGTATTGTGTGTGTATGACCTCTTTTTAAGTGTTGTGGATGTTATACATGGTTATGCTGAGGATGCGTCGGCCAGTTTCCACTGGAAATGCTTTTTGGTTAAACTGTCAGCGAGGAGTTTGCACTGTTACATTTTTATATAACGTTAATGCAGATAAAACAGCTGCTTGTTGAAGTGAAAATACATTATTAGTGCAAAAACCCATCAAAGTTGTGGAGTTGTAAAGCATTTTGTCGTGTCAATTATATCGTTATTGCAAATTTTCAAATGTATATCGTGATAAATATTTTTGGTCATATCGCCCTGCCCTACATCCGAGCATGCTCAGTCAAAGTGTGCGACGTCGGTCTGAGCCAATCGGCTGCACCGTTGCGTTTGATAAACAATGACCAAAGCCCGAGCTTTCACAGATCACCCGCTAACACGCGTGTGAAGTTAAAGCTGGATATACACCAGGACAAGTCAAACACGTGGAAGCGGGACATCAAACCCCGAGTCAGCTGTGAGCGCGAGCAGAGAAGCTTCACCGTGGCAACGGGTAAATAAAGAGCAGAGCCTCCACTTTAATCACATGACGGCGTGTCAGTGCTGACCGTCATGATCGTCTTTAACGGGACAAAACATTTGATCATTTTGGGCCACTGATCGATTTTGGTACAGGCACAGTTTACTGATGGTTATCAGTTGCCCGTAGCAACAGACTGGATCTGCCCTCCAGTCGGGTTTTTATAAGAAAGATGCGGTTTATGACCATTTCATTTTGTCTAGCTTCTCTGCTTAGGCTGGTGCCTGACATTCACCAAGAGGGTGGAGAGCCCCACGTACCCGGGACTCTCCACCCTTTGGTTGTAGATCCAGATGCGATGAGGAGTCCGAGACAACAGCGAGCAGCTTAGGTCACACAGTCTGTTACCATGGTAACACCCACCCACCGCTTCATCTTAGAGTTGTTAGCTAACCCTGTTTCCTGGAGTACGTCCCCCAGTTTGACTCAGAGCTTTAGATTCCTGTGCCTTCATAATAAAAGTGTGCAGCTGGAGGGCTTTTACTGTGAAAGAACACAGGATGTGCACAGAGTGTTGCATCGTGTGTTACCTCGTCTTTTGTCCAGGTAGGCTTCTGTAGAGCGGCTCTGGAGAATCGACCCCCCGGGCCGTTACGTGCCCAACAGCTGGAACGACCCTTCATACTGACACAGAACACACACGCAGCCAATCAGCACGCAGCTCTCTGCATAACACTTCAAGTCATTTAAAATCAGTAAACTTCTCTACAGTGTGACCTGCTGCCCCCTGCTGGTGGGAACTGGGGACAGGCAATGACAAATGTACCAAAATAAAAGCAGCTGCAATGTCAGGTGTAAGAGCCCACTGGACACAGGAAGTGTTTTAAATAGACAGAGGTGAGGTCAGACGCCAGTGGGGACAGAACGCACTGTGGCCGATGAAGGGGGCGGGGCCGCACCTGGAAGCGTCAAGCCGATAAAACGCATCACGGTGACATCACATCAGACACAGACACGAAATCTGCGCATGCTCGCCAGGACACCTGCTCAACTGCTCCTCAGCGCAAATATAGAAAGCCAATCACAGGGCAGCAGCTTAGGGATGAAGAGGAGCTGCCGAGGCTTAAACTGAGCACCAGAGTGATGAAGAAGAGTGACGTCAGCTAACGTGGCAGAGGTCAGAGGTCAGAGGAGTCTGATTCTCTGACCTGACCCTGCAGGAGCAGAACCAGGTCTGCCCCCTACACAGGCGACACAGGAGTGCTGTTCAGTTATCGATCGTTTGATGGGACGATCGATATCTGTGGAAACAGCCAGTGTGTGTGTGTGTGTGTGTGTGTTTCTGTGTGTGTGTGTGTGTTTCTGTGTTTCTGTGTGTGTGTGTCGTGTTCTGTGTGTGTGTGTGTGTGTGTGTACTCTCACCAGCACCTGCTGCTCCTGCTGCTCATCTCTGCTGCTCAGAGGGAAACACAAACACCTGCGCACACACACACACACACACACACACACACACACACACACACACACACAGTTTCATTTCAGATACAGTAACAAAAGACAAGTTAATGCTAGTAAATCTCCACCTCAGTATTCAGTCTTTAATATTTGTGAACTTCATTAATTCTAATAAGACTCGATTCTTCTCGGTGTTAACGGTTCACTTTTCTGTCTTTTTCTATTTTTAATGTCAATGTCTTTTTTTAATTAAATTAAAAAGAGACTGTAGTTTGATGGTTTTCCTTTGAATACCTGCAGACTGATGTGTTCAAACGCTTTCAGCGCTGCCTGTTGACTGTTCCCTTAAATGATTCAGAGCTCTCTCCCACAGATTTCCTCAGACTTGAATTAGCAGATTTTAATTAAAATTCATTTAAAATTAGACTCTTTCAAAGTAAAAGCCTCACGGGGCTGGCCGTTGGTGGCGGTTAGGCTAGCAGCGTTAGCAATGGGCTAACCCGAGAGCCGCGGGATGGAGACTTCAAACCGCGTTAAAGTGTCAGAGAAACTTTAACTTTAACTCGGTGCCTCTCTGGGCCCTCTGTCCCGTACAGTAGCGGGCCAGTCTGAGACGGTTTTCCCTTTAACTAGTCAAAAAAACAAAACAAAACGTTTTTCTGTTAACTTACCGGCAACAATTGGAAGGAGAATCACGTGAGAGTCCTGGAAGTCTCGTTCTGTGATTGGGGAGGCCTCGATGACGTAATATCGCGGTTTAATTTTTTTTAATGTACCCCTTGTTCCTCTCTCCTGCATGCAAATGCATTCATTTTTAATTTTATTTTGTTGTCCTTTTTCTTCATTTCACGTATTTATTTTTGCTGGTTTTTTGTTTTCTCTGTGATCCGTCTGTTTTATTATTTTCTTGTACGGATACAGTCAGAATTACAACAATCAGCATGATAACAACAAGCTGAAATTTAAATATTACCAATGAAGTGAAATCTCCAAACTGAATCTAACTCATTTTGAAATGTAATCTGGTTTCTTTTGTTTTGTTGTCCCGCTGACCTGTTCAAGGTTTGTTTTTTTTACATGATGCCCATCTTCACTCTGACCACGCCTCTCTACAGGTGGATGCTGGATGTCATTAAAGGTGAAGATGACAGCTCAGTTATATCTCTAACAGCAACAAGAGGATCCTTCATTAGAGACAGAAACTTTCACCTGACACCTGAGAGATTACAGGGGCTGTGTCCCTGAGACTGCACGCTTGAAGTACGCATTCCAGTTCAGTTTGTACAGTAGACATACAAGGCAAATAAGAGTAACAATATACAGTACGATGAAATAAGAAGCATAAATAAATACAGGATAAAAAAAGAAAAAAGGTGGGGAATGTGACAGACTTCATAACAACTTTGTACTTGAAAGTTGTGACAGCTCAGTCGTTAAACATTTCTGAATGAATTTCAATCAATGATAAACCTTTTTTATTGGAAGTTAATTTAAGAGAGTTTAAGTAATATTCAATTTCAATCAAAAACAAATTAAATGATGGGGTTGAGTTTTGAAATTTACATTTATGTATACGCGTAGTGCGCGTACTTCAAGCGTGCAGACCCTGAATTGGGACACACCCAGGGAGTCTGATAAAGGCATATCCACCCTGAGCCTAACTTCACCTTTGACCCCACAGGTGTATTTTGCTTTCCCAGGACTGTAAATTTGTGTCAGAGGTGTCTTTGGCTAGGTCTGAATATCTGAAGTAGCTTTTCAGATTCACAAACTGTGAAGTTCTTATTCATCTATAAAACATCAAAAACTGCTCCTTGTGCTAGCTACAGCTAGCTGTTTATTTTCCAGACCTCCCGTTTACATTCCTGGGCGCCCCCTGTGGGTAGCTTCTTTAATAGCGACTATCATTACACAAACCCCTGCTGGTTCTTTTGTTGTGTCTCTTTGTATAATGACAACAATTCAACAAAACTGAGTCCGATTGAACTAAAGATAGTTGCTGCTAGCGACACTCTGAGGTCATTCACATGCTTCAGCACATCCGTGATGGCAGCAACGGAGGTTTTATTCTTGTTTATGTAGTTTAAAAACGACTTTTTCCGTTTACAGCCTTCAGAAAATGGTAGCCCAATTTGGAACAATAGATATATACTGATGAACAGAAAATCTATTTTTATTCAAGATTGGTTATCAAAAGGTGTTTGGGCAATTGTCCATTTTGTAGATGAGGAAGGACATGTTCTAGGACATCAAGATTTTTGCCAAAAGTTTAATATCCAATGTTCTAAAAGTAAATTTAATTGGGTTATAAAATCCATTCCATTGTCACTTAAAAACATAGTTGTAAATGATATAATATATTCTGACATCTCCCCCAAGTTAAGGCAATTATATATAGATGGTATTCGATTTTGTGATGTTAAATGCAACAATAAGTTTCTTGGATCTTCATTAAGGAGTCTTTATTCTCCAAATTTACTTAGACGTAATTACATATTAAAAGATTTCCAAAGGGAAGAAATTGAAAGAATAAGAACTGATTATATCACCTTCCCTATCCCTCCTAAAGGGAAAGAAGTCCAATTTAAAATCTTGAATAAAATTTACCCGACAAATAGACTCCTTGGTGCTAGATTCAAAATAGAAACGGGTAATTGTGTATTTTGTGAAACAGAAGAGGAGGATTTGGACCATCTATTCTTTTTGTGCAATTTTATACAAATATTTTGGTTGGATTTTCATACCTGGCTTTATTCCAGTGGGATTCAAATTACCCCATTTACCTTAAATATGATCATGTTTGTAGTGTTTTTGAAAGAAAAGAAAGCTAATTATGGTGTTAATGTGTTATTAATCCTGTGCAAGCAGTTTATACATAAATGTCGTTTTTTTAAGACCAAACCAACACTAGCTTACTGGAAAAACGACTTAAACCTGTTGGTTAAATCTTTGACCTTAGTTCAAAAGAAAAAGGCTGCTTTTTTGTTTCCTTTGTGGAAGATTTTTATTTAGTGAGTTAATAATCTGTTAAATTATGTGACCCCATCTTTATATTTTCTTTTTACTATGTATGAAAGTTGCTAATATGTAAGGAATGTTTATTCTCTGAATCTGTAATATATGGTGCATTTTGTTTGTATGTTAATATTACTAATAAAAAAAAGCGTTCAGAAAATGGCCGAAGGTAAAACTCAGTATCCCAGAATCCTTTGCGCGTTACGAAAATTTCCCGGCATGCCGTTCAGCAGAAGCCGAGAAGAAGACGGAGCGTCATGATGGAGTCTGGTGGAGGTTGAAGCAAGCAAACGTGCTTCGATCCGAACTGAGTGCAGTCCGAGACGCTCGTGCTCCTGAGGAGAACCACTTCACGAAGCCCCGCGGCGCTCCTTGAGCGCGCGCTAGTTACCTACCTACCTGCTACGGAGACTGCCGGTGAGTTCATGAGCGCAGTGGCGCCTTGTTGTTCCGCTCCGAGCCGCCATTTAACCCCGTCCTGCAGGCGTCCGCGCGCACCTGGCACACCTGCGCGGGCTAGGCTCACCTCACCGTCTTAATCCCACCTGTATCCGCGCCGAGGCTCACGAGTCCCACGGAGCGTTTTCCCGGAGGCGCGTGCTAACGGTTAGCACCCGCTAGCACTATTAGCCGAGTTAGCCGCGTTAGCCCAGCTGCAGCCGGAACCGCTGTGTTTAAATCCGGGATACCCCCACCCCGAGCCTGCGGCGGGTTTTCACCGCAGGTCAGCGTCAGGTGTTCTGTGAGGTGTCCGCGTTTCTCAGGTGGTTTCGGTGGCTGGCTCTCACTGCAGGAGTCAGTGTGTGCCGACACGTGATACCATCAGCTCCTCCACACTGCGATCGCTTCACAGCGTTCATGGTTAGTAAAGTTTATTTAAACCGCGTTTCTCCTGAACATTTGCAGCTGCTCCTCAAAGTCCACAGCCTGCGGGTAGGATGATGACTCGGGCTGAAATCACTACAGTGTTCGGCTCCTCCACGGCAGGCAGGAGCGGGTTACCTGTCAGGTGTACTGTTCAGGTTCCTTCATGTAGCAGCAGAAAGGCCAGTTGTAAATGCAGATAAAAACAGGTCAGTGAGAGTGCATATGCTCACCTGCTGTGTAAACATGCGTCTGATTCATTTATAAATATTAAATGAACTACCTGCATATACAGTCAGCATTGTTTGCTCTAACTTTTAAAGTTACAATAGTGGACTACAGATGGCGTAGAGTAGCTGTGAGGGTGGTGCAGGAGGCTCTGTGGACTGGTGTGTTTGAGATCTGTGGGGAGAGTACGTGTTACAGGCAGGAGCAGACCTCAGAGGAGCTTCATGGATGTAGTGAAGGAGGACGTGCAGAGGGTTGGTGTGATGGAGGAGGACGCTGAGATAGGAGGAGATGGAGGCAGATGATCTGTTGTGGAGAAGCCGAGGGGAGCAGTTGGATGATGATGATCTGTGACTCCAGGATATCTCCATTATTTTACAGCACAGTTTAGTCTTAGAACCTGGGACTGATGTGCTTACAGAGGGATCAAAGCCTGCATCCAGCCTGGCCAACGTCCGGCTCTTATCACAGTTGGACTGTTTTGGCCTCCAGCAGGTATGAGAATGAGACGAGGAGTCAGCAGGACTGATTCATTCACAGCACAGAGAATGATGTGATTGGCTGTGGATGAGCAGGTTCAACTGAGGGGGACAAACACTTTGGCTGCGTCCACACTGGTGCCAACATGAGTGCAAATTTGACAGTGGTGACCTTTGAAATCACTGCTGTTGGTGCGAAGTGGGCGGGTCATGAAAAACTCATGGGACAGAAGCAACTACCAATGAGAGCACAGGATACTGCTGATAAAAACGTTAGACCGTAACCTAGGCAACCGAAGTCTGGGGTTTTCTGGAAGCTGCCGTCTGTCATTCGCAGCGAGCGAGCGATCCCGGTCCGAGGGCTTCTGAGAGCTTCGCAGCTGGATGAGGCCGAATGCTCCGGGGAGTTTTCCTGGGATTCTGTGACCTTAGTTTCCCTGAACTTCCTGTCTCCTGTGAGCATTTCAGCAGGTCTGCTTTGACTGTGGCACGCGCAGCTTGGCAGGGGTTAACGGTCTTCTTCTGTGTTTTTGAGTCTGGGCGCTAGCCTTACTGTGACGTCTGTTTGTTAAAATGTTAATGTGGCGCTGGTGTGATCGTACAGATGGCTCAGAGGCTGCCATAAAGACGTGGACGTGAGGCACGCTGCAGGCACGCTGTGATGCTGTTACTGCTGCAGTCTGGTGACATGTGAGGACGTCAGGTGAACATGTCTGTATGTGGCCTGTCTGTCAGACTGCGGGTGGGCGTCACTCTGAGGTTAGCTGAATGTGGGCCAGTTCAAACACCTGACCCTCCCACCAGACCTTCGCAGGTGTTGCACGTCTGACAGGAACTATGACGCGTTGGCGCCCTGCTGTTGTTGCTGCTGTAATAAGCACAGTTCAGGGG
This sequence comes from Haplochromis burtoni, assembly GCF_018398535.1. Taxonomy (NCBI): domain Eukaryota; kingdom Metazoa; phylum Chordata; class Actinopteri; order Cichliformes; family Cichlidae; genus Haplochromis; species Haplochromis burtoni. Next base: position 123,339 of record NW_024582844.1, on the reverse strand, counting down.
TCGGGGCTGAGGTTTGAGCTGTGGTCCACGTTCACTGGTGTTTCACACGATTACTGGAGAAACTGAGGCAGGTTGTTTTTGTTCATGTCTAAAATAATGAAGTTTATGTTGGTGACATCACCTGGTAACAGCACGAAGACGTGTCTTAATCCAGGACAGACATAGATTAAGACCTCGCGGCTCCCGCGCCGGCGCTCGCGGTGTCCTGCGTTTGTCTGTTTTGAAGGTTAAATTCAGTTGGTTTTTTTTGCTGTAAAATTCTTTTTGAAGCTCATTTTTTGTTTCGTTCTCACGCGCCCCTCCAACTTTTGAAAAGCTGGTCCCGGTGACTCTTATTTGACTCCGTCTGCAGGTTAACCGGTCGCCATGGCGACGGACGTGGGCTCACCGCAGCGCTTCTTCCATATGCCGCGTTTCCAGCACCAGGCGCCGCGGCAGGTGTTCTACAAGAGGCCGGACTTCGCCCAGCAGCAGGCCATGCAGCAGCTCACCTTTGATGGCAAGCGCATGAGGAAGGCCGTGAACCGCAAGACCATCGACTATAACCCGTCCGTCATCAGATACCTGGAGGTGCACACCTGTAAAGCTAATGCTAAGCACGCCGTGTAGCATGTGATCGGGTTTCAGGCGTCACGCTGTCTTTTCTTTCTCTGCAGAACCGTTTGTGGCAGCGAGACCACCGAGACTTCAGGGCCATCCAGCCCGATGCAGGATTCTACAACGACGTGAGTCTGCCAGCAGGGGGCGTGGCAGCCCCGACCCTCTGTTACACCCAGCACACGTGTCATGCAGGAGCTCCCGCCCACAGCACACGCCTGCTGTGCAGGCTCTGTTTGCGCAGCACGAGTTTGTTTTCACCTTATACGAGTCTGAAATTTCTCGCTCTCGTCTCGCCCGCAGCTGGTTCCTCCCATTGGCATGTTGAGTAACCCGATGAACGCCGTCACCACCAAGTTCGTGCGAACCTCCACCAACAAAGTCAAGTGTCCCGTGTTCGTCATCAGGGTGAGCCGCATCACTTCCTGCTCACCTGTTTGTGGCATAGGGATGTGTGCTGTGGCCGTTTGAGGCGTGACTGTTTGTGCTTCCTGTCTGTCTCCAGTGGACTCCCGAGGGCCGCCGCCTGGTGACCGGAGCCTCCAGTGGGGAGTTCACTCTGTGGAACGGACTCACCTTCAACTTCGAGACCATTTTACAGGTAACCAGCCGTCCCACTGTCCTTCCCAGTTAATACTGGTTTGGACAGGAGGGTCTGAATCACACCTTTAAGTCTCAGCAGGCTTCACTCGTCCCTAACGTCCCCCCTCTCCGTCCTCCCCCTGCAGGCCCACGATAGTCCGGTCCGGGCCATGACCTGGTCTCACAACGACATGTGGATGCTGACGGCCGACCACGGCGGCTACGTGAAGTACTGGCAGTCCAACATGAACAACGTGAAGATGTTCCAGGCTCACAAGGAGGCGATTAGAGAAGCCAGGTTTATACCCAATCTCCCATTCTCTGTAGTTCTGGCCAGTCTGTGCTGCACGCTGTTGGCCACACGGGGGCGCCACCTCCGCTCTCGCCACATTTTGTGTTTGTTGTGGTCGAGTAATGACAGATGTAAGCGTGTGCTGTTGCAACACTGCAGTGATCTGTTGTTCATATTCTACCTGCTGTGGCAAATGAGCTGTTATCTGTGTACACAAATAAAGTGATCACATTGATTATCTGCTCCGGGCGCGCCCCGTGCTGTCGGTGGAGAGGAGATCAATAAAGGCTCCAATAAAGTTTGAGGAGGGATCAATAAAGTAAACTGTAGCTGTTTAAATAAAGGTTTGAACTCAAAGTCTGCACCTTAAACACAGGGATCCTACGTTTCCCATAATGCAGCTGGGCAGTCGTCCTTCCAGTTTGTTACATCATCAGGGTACAAATGATGTCACACAGCTGGACCGTTCTGGTTAGTCAGGCTGAGGGAGAGGCTGGGACCAGCAAGCTAAACTTTGACCCCCAGCAGGAACACCTGTACAGAGTGATGTCATCAGGTGTGCCACTCCTGAGTCCTCTGCAGGTGTTCCTGTTACTCTGTCCACCGTCTATGTTGACAATACCAGGAACATTTGGCCAAACAGCTTTGTCCTTTTAGAGTCAGGGCAGGACTACGTTACCCACAATCCACTGGTTTCTCCAGCAGTGCAGTTGTAGAACTGTAGTTATTAGTCCGAGGCAAGTCCACAAGGAAGCTTAGCTTAGCTCAGCGGCTAAATAAAACACGAACTTGTACGTGCGCGGGACACCATGCTCATTTAGCCTCCTTGGAGACCGGCTCAGATTGGGTCCAGTTCCTTCAGCCTGTCTGTGATTCTGTCAGTGATTCTGAGTTGATGTTATTGATTGGTCTGTTTACATTTCCAGCTGCACATTAAAAACAGCGACGTCATCCTGAAACGTTGATTCTGTTCATCTGGACATTTTCAGTTGCAGAAACGTTTCATCATCATCAGGTGACTTCTTCAGTATCAGCTGACTGCAGGTTTCATGATCAGTGATATGTTCGTTGGTCAATGATGAGGTTAATTTGCATATTAACGATCATGAAGGTGACCTCACCGCCCATTGTCAGTCAGAGGTGCGAGTGTCAGTCACTGTGCAGATGTACTGTTTATAAGGAAATCTGCAGTCAGCTGACACTCGATGACCACACCGACATGCGTCTGCACTGAAAACGTCCAATGAACAGAATCAACTTTGGGGGATTTCCTTACCTGGAAGATTGAGCATGCATCAAGACACGATGATGTCATAGCGTTTGATTGGTTATGTTTAAATTAGAGTTTTACACAGCAGAGGACTATTGGTCCGTTGCTCACTCAAACTAAACAATGTTCACCTCAGGACAGCTGTTGTTAAGTCTTATTCACCACCTCATTGCACCACCGTAAATGTGTTTAAATGTGGTTCACACGGGGTTTACAACTGAACAACCACCTGCTGCTGACTCGCTTCAGCCTTTGTTGTTCCTCGTGTTCATGCTAAGCTAGGCTGAGCTCCAGCCTGACAAATGAGCTGAAAAAAACTAGAAACTGCTAGCCTAGCTTAGCACAGGAACTGGGCCCATGGGTAAAATGTGTCTGAGGTCATGTGGAGTTCAGACGGTTTAAACATGAGAGTGACCTCTCTAAACTTCAGCAGAGACTTTAAATGGTGCCAAAACCAAAGCGAGTCAAACATAAATGATGATTTCAGTCTTCAGAGCTCAGCTTCAGTTCTTCTCCTTGTGAGGCTGACAAACGGCTCATCCTCTGTGCTGAAGCGAAGGCGTTACCTGCTCTCTGATTGGCTCTGCTAAACAGTCGTTTGTGCAGAATTCAGGTTTATTTATAGAGCACATAATTTCAACAGCAGTCGCCCTGAGGTCTTACAAGTCCAACTTGAATGCCCCGCCCCTCCACCCCCTCACCAGCTGTTGGTTATGAGACGAAGCACTTTAGTATTTCATAATGTAATTTTATTCTTCACAGATTAAATCTTCTGTCAAAGCTCCTCTTTAACTCTGTCTTAATAACCTCGGAGCCTTGCAGCCTGCTCATTATACGCGGGAGTGGGCGGGGCAGGTGGTGGACATTGTAACCATGGCTCCCTGTGCAGTTTAGGACGATTGTGGCATACGTGCGCTCATGTATTTCATGCGCTTTATTCTCGTGACCATCAGCTGATCCCAGTTCCTGCCACCTGAGCAGCTGCTGTGCACCGCCTGCAGACCAGCTCGCTGTGTCTGGTCCCACCTGAAGCTCCTTAACCTTCAAGTTACAGCCGAGTCTCTGAGTGGGCTGCTGTCCAGGAGTTTCTAATCGTATATTAATGTTAATGTGGAAATGCAGCCAGTGTGATCAGGAAGGACAGTCAAGTGGAAAAAAGAATTCCAGAACATAAAGTGTTACGCACGGAGAGAGGCAGCAGGGTATTTTTATTTTTAAGCTCCACCTGTCACATGTAATCGATGTGCAAACGTACAGTGCTCATCTTCAGAGCTCCGACACACAGAAAGAAGACCGAGGCCCTCTGCTGGGCACTGATGGTACTGCAGGAGGGTCACGGGGTCATCTATGATGAAACTCTAAGCTGGAGGGTGAAGTTGAGCGTGAATGGTCAAAGATTAAAGTGAGTGATACAGATTTGTGCAGCGAGGTCGTTTCAGTCTGAGGATGGCCGACGGTGGTGACTCAGCCGGGTCAGGGTGCTGAGACGTCTGAGCGGGACGTCAGATGGACGTGTGTCTGGTTTTAGGTCACTCTCGGTGTCTGCGGTGCGTTTGCTGATGTCGCTATAGGTTTGAAATCCTCCGTCGGCGTGTCACCAGCTGAACGCCCACTTTTTATAAAGCCTTCCTTCACTTGCTGCTGCGATCATGTGCCATACCTGTGGTGGCGGTGATGCCGGTGACCTGGATCTGGACTTGGTCCAGAAACCTCCGTTCCTGGTTTAACTGTTGAGCCGTGTTTCAGGAGGAGCAGGTCCTGGTCCTGGATCGGCCTCACAGAAGGTCGAGGCTCACTTCTTAAATCTGAAGTCAGGTGTCTTCATCGTCCCGGCGCACTCGTGTTTAACCCAGACGTGTTTCAGAAACACTTTGCACCAACAGGAACGCGTGGACCCGAGCTCACAGATTTATCACGTTCAACCTGAAGCAGCACCTTACAGGAACGACGAGCTCCGTGAGCCGAGTGTGATGTCAGGGCTGCTGCGGGTGCACTCGGCTGGTCTGGGTTCTCTGCATGAGCGTTTCAGAGCTGTAACAAAGTTCCCACGCGTAGTGGGCAGGTAGTGGGCGGGGTCTCCTGTGATGGCCCTGGTTTACCTGAGACAGGAGGATCTGGGGATGGCCTCCAGGGGAGGTGTAAATGAGCGTCTGTGCAGCCTTCCTGTTCTCAGTCGTGGCCCCCGAGGACCAAACACCAGGCAGGAGGAGAGCACGCCGAGGAGCAGGCCAGCAGCAGCTCCTGGTCCAGGTTTTTCTTCCTCGGGACACAGAGGACGTGCAGCTGCTGCTGGGCCTTCTTTACCAGGGCGATGGTGTCGTGGGTCCAGGTGAGCTCAGCGGAGACGTGGGTGCCCAGAAACTTGAAGGTGGAGGCAGATCACCCACTGATCCCTGATCACTGTCCAGGCTCAGCTGTGTCCTCCACACCTGAGCCCTGTGCAGTGTCACTCAGCATCCAGCAGGTGGAGCTGTTTGAGCTCCTCAGAGGAGGAGGAGCAGTTCAGCCTGTTAAACCTGCAGATGAAGAGTAACTGAGTACTGTTACTCCAGTACAGTACTTGGATAAGAAACCTCAGATATCCAGATGTGGTGATGTTTGTGTCCAGGCTCGTCAGCAGCAGTGAGGCGTTCAGGTTCAGTCGTAGACTTTTGGGTCCTGAGCAAACTGAGACAAACGCGTCAGTGAGCTCGTACTTCAGTCTGTTTTATTAAAAGAAGGAAATGATTGGCTCATAAGGAGGCTGCAGAAAGCAGCTCAGACTCAAACGTGGATGAGTAGGTTTGCACAAAAACAGCTGGTCGTGGACAGGTGTGAGGTTGTCATGGTTACAGTAAACATGGATGTTGTTTCACAGGACAGCCGATCAGTCTGTTTCACTGACTCACCTACACGAGGTGCTGGAACCTGCACGTTTAGACTTTCTCCTGAAAATGGTCGATAATATTCTTCTTCACGTGGTCGTCGCGCTCCGTCGTACCCGACAGACGAACCTAAGAGTTCAGGTCTTCCACAGGAGGCGGGAAGAGTTTTTTTTAAACGTTAATTTAAACGTTGACGCGTCTGCTGAAGGTCGTCGCTGACGTCGCTCAGCTCAACACGATGTAAATCAAACAGCTGCCGTGACAACAGGAGTTTAAACGCTACGTTTCTCGTCCAGCTGCACGTGGCGTCGCTGTAATTAAGCTGTCACTCTCAGCCTCTGTAACCGACCAATCACAGCTCTCCTCTTTTCCTTTATCTGCTCCCAAACTGCTGTTCATTAGACCAGGTGCATGATGGGAACAGAAACCGCAAGCAGTGAGTGTTGGGAAGTCACGGCGTGGTTTAGAAAGGATGTGATGTCAGAGTTCATCGGCACGTTGTTGGGTCGGCGAGCGTGATGTCATTTATTCAGCGTTGCCCGGGTGAGCGCGAGGCTGTGGCAGACTCCCCTGTGAGTACTTTTACTGCAGTACACAGAGTACTTCCTGCTGGGTGGTTAATAATCCCGACGTAGAACCAGAAACGCTGAGCGCTGATTGATCAGCTGATTGATCACCTCCACTCTCCTGAGCGCCCACCCCCAGCTCCTCTTCCCACATGAGTCATGTGACCAGTCTCAGGTGACTGTTAACTGTGGTTCTCAAGCTGTGGTGCGGCGCCCCACGATGGCTCATGAAGGGTAAAGCTGATGATGAATTGGTTAGAAAATTGTGACCTCTGACCTGAGGGGCTCCTGGATGTTTCTCTGTGTCGCATTATTGATGAGTCTGATCTGTGATTGGTTGCTGGCAGACAGGTTTGTGACTCCTCCCCTCTTCTTTATCTTTAGTTTCTCTCCGACCGATAATAAATTCGCCACCTGCTCAGATGACGGCACGGTGCGGATCTGGGACTTCCTGCGCTGCCACGAGGAGCGAATCCTCAGAGGTAGGAACCGAACAATCAGAGGCCGTTCAGCTCCGCCCCTTGCTGTCATGTAGTCCTCACCCGTGTGTGTGTGTGTGTGTGTGTGTCTCAGGTCACGGTGCTGATGTAAAGTGTGTCGACTGGCACCCCACCAAAGGCCTGGTGGTGTCGGGCAGCAAGGACAGCCAGCAGCCAATCAAGTTCTGGGACCCAAAGACGGGACAGAGCCTGGCTACACTGTGAGTCCCCCGCTGACCTCTGACCTCTGAGCCTGATGGTGTGTTTAGGACGCGTAGATGATAAACTGAGGCGTTATCGCTGAAACGAGAACAAAGACTGAAGTCGAAAAAACAACATTAATATAAAATAGAAATTTCTATGAGCACAATCTGACAGGTGTGTCTCTCATCAGCCACGCCCACAAAAACACGGTGATGGAGGTGAAGTGGAACCTGAATGGTAACTGGCTGCTGACAGCGTCACGTGACCACCTGTGCAAGCTGTTTGACATCAGGAACCTGAAGGAGGAGCTACAGGTGTTCAGGGGACACAAGAAGGAGGCCACAGGTGAGGGTGGGGCACGCTTAACCTGCATGTTAACGTCTGGCCCCGCCCCCATTCTCACACTGCTCTCTCTGTTTTTTCAGCGGTGGCGTGGCATCCTGTCCATGAAGGCCTGTTCGCCAGCGGAGGCTCCGACGGGTCGCTGCTCTTCTGGCACGCAGGGTATGACGAGACCAGTGTAGGCCACGCCCACTCGCTCCTGCCATTTTTAATACACTCTCTTAGCTCCTGTTCTCACCAAATTGGATGGTCCCACACATCGCATCCATGTTTAACCTGAGGTATTGAGTATCACTCTGCATGATTGGCCAACAAATCTGTGTGGGCGTGGCCTCAGCAGTTAGAAGTCTATAAAGCAGAAGCAAGTGTGCTCAGGTTACTAAACCGGAGTAATAGCATCACACAGCATCACGACCTTCTGCAAAACGATTGCCACGCGTTTGACTTTGTCTCCGTTGGTGTTGTCAGGGTGGAGAAGGAGGTCGGGGGGATGGAGATGGCTCACGAGGGGATGATCTGGAGTCTGGCCTGGCACCCACTGGGTCACATCCTGTGCTCCGGCTCCAACGACCACACCAGGTACTCGCACACCTCGCCATGTTCTTCATCTTTCTGGCTGCCTCTCCTCCTCCTCCATGTTGGAGTGCAGCTGCTGATGGTTGTCCTGGTTCAGAACCAGCAGGCGGTCGTGGCTCCTCAGCAGAACCAGGACCGCCTGCTGGGGAAACATGGAGGCTGATTCCTAGAGTTGCTCTCTAAAGTCTTCTGTCTTTAACCTTCTCAGCAAGTTCTGGACGAGGAACCGGCCGGGCGATAAGATGAGAGACCGTTACAACCTGAACCTGCTGCCTGGGATGTCGGAGGACGGCGTGGAGTACGGTGAGCCGTGGAGGACAAACGACTGTCGGCGTTTGCAGGTTTTTCTGTCCTCAGCTGATTCCGCTGCGCTCTTTTATTTTCAGACGACGTGGAGCCAAACAGCATCGCCGCCATCCCCGGGATGGGCATCCCCGAGCAGCTGAAGGCGGCCATGGAGCAAGAGCAGAGCAGTAAGTCTGACCTCTGTGAACGAGACATTGTTTGTGCTGCTGCAGGAGGAGCCAGATGTTGTTTCAGAATAAACGAGGTTCTGTTTGTAAGTCGTGGTTCGTTTTCCCCCGAGCGTTGGCAGTCAGAGGTTCACTCCTCGGACTGCAGATGAGGCTCCCGTTGACTCAACGTCTCAGAGGACAGAAGCGGCTGAACAGGGAGCACGGGCGCAACTCTCTTCCTCACACAGGTGTGACTCTGTCCACAGGTAAAGAGGCGGATCCTGAGGTGGAGATGTCCATCCCTGGGCTGGACTGGGGCGTGGACGAGGTCATGGGCAAAGACGCTAAGAAGGTCCCTCAGAAGAAAGTCCCGTATGCCAAACCGATCCCTGCGCAGTTCCAACAAGTGAGCAGTCAACTCGCCGCACTTTAAACTCCGCCTCCTGAAGGCGCGGTCGTCGGCACACTGAATGCAAATGTCTCTCTCCTCACAGGCCTGGGCGGAGAACAAAGTGCCGGTGATGCCCCCTTCTGGAGATCTGTCCAAAGACAGGAAGGTGGAGCAGAAAGTGGAGATGAAGAAGAAGACTCAGGCGGAGATCGAGCAGGAGATGGCGGCTCTGCAGTACACCAACCCCATGCTGCTGGAGGTGAGCGCGTCTGCCACCGCCGGCCGATTGCCCGTTCCACTCCGATCGTTAGAGTTCAGCTGTAGCTCAACCTGATTAATCCCACGGAGAAAAAACACCCGCTGCGCCTCGGGAACGTGAAGCGTTAACCGTGTTTCTTTAGCTTTGTTGTGAACGCTCGTCACCTTCAACATTTGGTTTTACTCCAGAAGCTGAACGGCGTCTGTTCCTGCCACTGTGGTCCCGTTTCCACGGTGACCCGAAGCCTCCTTTACGCGTCCTCGATCACTAACGTGTCTCAGCTTGTTTTAGGAAAGTGTGAGAATTCCTTTTGTTGCCATGCAAGCGCATCGATAGACGATCAGAGCGGCTATGAGACCTTCGTAGGAACACTGAAGCCTTAATGAAACCTCACGTCTGCTTCCTCACCCTCATTGTTTTTTCTCTCTGCAGCAAATGAAGATGGACAGAATGAACCAGATGAACACGGATGGGAACATGGGCCCCCCACAGGGACAGGGATCGATGCCCCCCTTCCCGGGCCCCGGCGGCCCCGGGGGCTCCATGCCTCCTGGTCAGCAGGGCTGTCCTCCAAACATGCCTCCTCAACAGATGTCCAACACCATGGGCCCCCCAATGGGCCCTGGAGGCATGCAGCCTACATTTATGGGCCCTGGACAGATGGGCCCACCCTCTGGACCCCAGTCTCACCAGGGGCCCCCTCAGAGCATGATGGGGCCACCGGACATGCAGGGGCCCCAAGGTATCCAGAGACATCCCGGCCCCCCAAGAAACATGGGCCCCCAGGGGTCCCATGGTATGGGACCCAGAGGGATGCAGGGGCCCCCTGGTGGCATGATGGGCCCACCCCCTCGAGGAATGGGTCCAAGAGATCCTCAAGGACCCCCACCTCAGGGGGCCATGATGCCACCTCAAGGGAACCTGATGGGCCCCCAGAGTTCTATGCAGGGGGGGATGATGGGGCCCCCACCAAGGACACATGGGAACATGCCCAACAACTATGGCATGGGCAACATGCAGGGGCCCCCAGGAGGGATGCACGGACCTCCAGGAAACATGCAGGGGCCCCCTGGTAACATGCAAGGACCCCATGGAAACATGCAGGGGCCCCCTGTTAACATGCAGGGCCCCCACGGAAACATGCAGGGGCCGCCAGGAAACATGCAGGGACCCCCGTACATGCAGCACCAGGTGAGCTCCTGTAGATGTTTGGCTGGTCCACAATCAGCCCTGTGTGTGACAGACTGACGCTGACTTTATGTGGTCTCTGCAGGGTCAGAACTCGGGGCCCATGATGCATGGGATGGGGCAGCAGGGGCCAAACAACAAAGGTAAAACTGTCCTGAGTCAGATGTGGCTATTCTCAGGGCTCCTGTTCGGGGCTCTGGTGTATTTTGCCTTCTTGAGTCCTAACAGTCATTGTTGACTCCTTTTATTCATCAGACCCTCGAGGGCCACCTCCAAGCCACCACATGGGCCCTCCGGACCGGCAGGGCCCAGGGGCACCAGACCAGGGCTCAGGGTCATACTGGGGAGACAACCAGCAGGGCCGACATGGGTCGCAGGACTTTGACGGAGGCCAGGATTTCCACAGCAGAGAGGAAGGCTGGAGGCCAGGACCAGGATACCAGGGGGGAGGAGGAGGAGGAGGCGGCGGCCACAGGGGGGCAGGACACCGAGGAGGAGGGAGTGCAGGGAACTGGGGACCCGATGAGCGGTTCGGTGGGGAAGGCTTTAGAGGACGGAGAGATGACAGGTGAGTCCCTGATCACAGACTGTAATCAACGATGGTTGTAGGGTCATGCACTGTGCCTGAAGTCCAGCAGGGGGCGTCTCGTGCTCACCTGATCTCTGAGAATAGTTTCCTGATGAGTTTGTTCCAGAACCTCAGAGTGTGGCCGTGGACTGTTTCAGGTACAGAGGAGGCGGCCCAGGCCGGCCTGGCGGTCGAGGTTACCCCGATGACTACGGCAGCCAGGAGGAAGGTTTCGATGGCCCTGAGGAGATGGGTCGAAGCTGGGACTCCGGAGGCCACGGGAGGCCGCCTCGAGGAGGTGTTCCGCCCAGAGGAGGAGGTGAGTCTGGTTCTGGCGTGCCCCCTGCTGCTGAGTCCCTCTTACTGCAGGCTCAGGAACGCCAGAATCAGGTCCGAGTCCACACAGTCCAGAAAACCTGCAGCTGAGGCTGAACTCTTATTGTGGCGGTGCCTCTTCCTGTCTGTAGGTCACGATGGTTATCGGGACGGGCAGCAGATGCACGATGGGTCGACTCCGACCGGTCGAGAGCGCCCCTCCTCCATGCAGGGGATGGACATGGCGTCACTTCCCCCCCGCAAGCGTCCGTGGCAGGATGGCCCAGGAACCGGCGACCCGCGAGATCACGAGTCAGAGCGACCCGACGGAGGTGAGCGACGTGTTCTCAGTTTTGCTCTGCTGTAACACTCACCTTTTTAAAAAACAACTTTTGAGCTTTTTTTTTAATGTTTTAAAAATGAATCCTCATCCCGCTCTGTGTTGTCGAGCAGGTCGCCCGCAGAGGGAGGATGGCGGTTATGGCCCGTCTGGTCGAGGTGGGCGGGGCGGTTGGGGTCCCGTAGGAGGCCCCAGGAGAGGAGGACCGCCACCCAGAGGAGCACCAAGGGGGGGCCGGAGCCGGTAGTCTTAGAGAAAGAAGAAGAACAAAAGTCCCATGATCCTCCTCTCCTCTGGTCATCCCCCTGCTGGTCCCTGCACAGACTGAGGGCAGGGCTTCCTGCTGGACTAGTGGTCATGTGACAGGCTGAAGCCTGTTCTGGCTCGTGATTGGTGCTGCAGAGACTGTACCGGCGTCTTTTATTCACCTCGTCTGCAGCGTTTGTCCTTTTGTAACAGATTTCTATGTTTGTGTTTTCACTGAGGTGGACAATAAAGATTCACACTTCAAACTCGTCACAGCGACTCCACCTGTGCACGGGGGGGGCATTTGTCTGTTTTGTTGTGTTTGAATAAAGTTTTTCCTGTGGTGCTCCAGCTCAGTGCTCAGAACTCTAAGAATCTCTGAGGCTTCCCCTGAACATTAGAAACCAGCTGTGAAACTTTATTTAAAAGGATTTTGTTGGGGTGGTTTTGATAGCGCGGTGCGGCCATGCTTGTGTCAGGTGGTTCATCGCTGATCTCGTACAGGTAAGCACCTGTTACAGGACGTCAGGTCCTTCCCTGCGTTCAGGGCTGAATCTGGCTCATCATTAATCATAGCTGAACGTTTCATTTCCTGTTTGATATGTAACCTCGCTGTCTGTGTAATTACTGAATAAAGTTTGTACCCCGGGAGCGTCACCTGACCTTCAGAGAAGCTCATGTGCAGCTGACTGCAGTCTTCACCTGAAGGACGTACAGGTGGACGCAGAGCCTCACCTGAGGGCCGTCACATTCCTGGAGACACAAATGGACCTTAAAGTCTGTCCTCATCCTGGTTTCACGTGGACTCTTCGGTTTCGGCGAGTCGGTGTAGAACCTCTTAGTGAGTGTAAAAAAACCTCCTCGGACGACTTCCTCCAGGAGCAGTGTGGTGATAATCAGAGCTCTACGTCAAACAGCACTGATCATTAAACAGTTTGCAGATCTCAGACTAAGCTCGTCAGAGTTTAATCTCCTTAAAATTCAGTGGAACCTGCTGTGGTTTAGTTTAAACGTACTAAAGAGACTGGCCGCCTCACTTTAACACAGCTGAAGTTTTTTCCCTTCAGGTTCATTAACCAAAGCCTCGCTGCGTTCAGTCGCCTCCTTTGTTTTCTCTGTGATGATGTCAGTTTCATCATTAGTTTCATAATGTGCTGCTGAAATTTACATTGCCCTCCAACTGAACACTGTGGCTATCAGGCCGTGACCTCTGACCCCTCACACAGGAACTTCCTGTGATGATGCGTTCAAAGACCTCTGCTGAATCTACAGGTGGCTCACGTCACAACATCATCATCTTCACCCCCTGATGTGGTCAGACTACAATGTGCCACATGTTTAGAAAATAAAACATATGAAGCCAGACAGATGTTCAGGTTGTTTTTAATCTCTGTGTCAAACTTAAATCACATTTATTTTAAAAAACACAAAACACCTGCATCAGAGGGAAATTCAGTTTTTAGTCTTTGTTTGGTCCTCAGTTCATCACCAGCAGCCTGGCCCTGCTGCAGGTCAAAGGTCAGGCTTTAGTGTTCTCATGAGTCCTGCAGGTCAAAGGTCAGGGTTCAGTGTTCCTCTGCAGTAAGCCATCAGCAGTCAATAATCAGAGGAAAATCTTGACGTTAATCCGGACCCTGGACATTCCACAGCAACCCCCCCCCCCCGGATGCCCGGGTCCCGGTCAGATCGGCATGGTCTTCCCGGTGACGGTCCTCCTGATGGCGGACGCCGCCATGCCCCCCATGAAGCGGATCCCGGCGCTGCCTCCGGGTAGCAGCGACACCAGGCAGCCGGCGATGACGGCGACCTGCAGGGCGGCGCCCAGAGCGGTCAGCACGGTGCTGTGGAGGCTCAGCGCCGCGTACAAGGTACCCCCGAGAGCACACAGGTACACGGCGGCTCCGGGGGAGGTAGGGAGGCCAGCGGCCAGCCTGCTGGGCCCGCGGAGCACCGCGGCGGCCGCGATGGCGAACACCGAGCCAAGCGACCAGAGTAGCGCGAACTTGCGGGCGTAGAGCAGCAGCAGCGGGGCATACAGCGCCGACAAACCGAAGCAGAGTGCGGAAAACGACACGCACACGCCGAAGGCCAGCAGCCGCTGGCGGCGGCTCATGCCCGGCAGGCAGGGATCCGGTTCGGCCGACCACGGCCACGACAAGCCGCCGCTTCCGCCCGAGCTCTGTCCGGAAGTGCTGGCGGACCACGGGCTGGACCACCGGCCGAACCAGCTTCCCGGGACGGGCTCCGGGTCGCCCAGGTCCACCGCAGTGCTGGAGCCGGACTGGGAGATGGTCTTTGCGCCGCCGCCTTTGGACTGAGAAAGGTACTCCTGGAGCTGTCGGTTCAGGTCTGCCATGACGGCCCGGCTAACAGGCTAACTGCTAGCAAAATACTTTTTCTTCTTCGCTGGTTGCTCTCCGAGTCTCCCTGCAGCTCAGCGAGCCGCGGCCTCCCGGAGGTCAGAAATAGAACTGCACCTGCCCGGAGTTCACCGGCAGAGGGAGACACGTGACGGGCTTTGTGACGTCACCGGATCAAACCGAAGCAAAGGCCGGGAGTCCGAGAGAGAGAGAACGAAAATTAGATTTAAATAAATAAAATTAAACTGCGGTGAAAAGGGAATTCCCCCAGTGTGGGGGAAAGTTTATATAATCAAGTCAAACACTCTTATTTCAACATCAGTGAAGCCTTCAGGGCCATATCAGCAGCTGTCAATCAAACTGCTCTTAATGATAAATTCACACTCATTATGATGGTGTGTGTGTGCTGGAGTCTGATTTCTCCTCTTCAGTCACATGACTTCAGGACGTTTTCAGCTGTTGTACTAAAATTAACCCTTCAGATGATTGGCTGAAGGACTGACACACACAGCCATCTAGGGTGTGTGTGTGTGTCACTCAGAGCAGCAGTCAGAGGACCACCGGGCAGCAGGTAACACACATGACACACATCTAAACCCATTTAAATACAACAGTCATGATTTATTTAACAAAAAGCCAAAACAGGAAGCAGTAGAGTCCATAACTGAGTTCTGTATCATGTGCTCCTGCATACGTCTGTCATAAAAACGTCTGTACAGGTGACAGCAAACTGATGAAAGGACAACATCAAAGTGCAGCTTGCACCAGCAGGTGTGACGTCAGTGCTGTCGTCTGACTGTGTTGGCGAGAGTGAGAACAACAAGCGTAAACAGTCCGATCCCTCAGGAAGTAGCAGGGTGGACTTTCTCACACGCCGGTCCTCTGTTTGGTTAAATAAATATGACTTCAGATTATTTCTTATTACATCCTGACATGTGACCCAGAATCCTTTAAACATCGGAACTAGGGCTGGGTATCGTCACTGATTTCTAGAATCGATTCGATTTAAATCTGGGAAATTTTGACAGTCAGAAATCCAGATCAGTACATTTACATATTTTTGTATCAATAAAAAGGAAGCTGACATACGCAAGACTTTATCAAAGGTGTGAGCATCACAGCAGATGCCTTTGTGTCAAAGTAGCTGAAGATAAAACAGAAAAACATGGAGGCGATTTTCCTGTTCTGGATTTTATAAAAATATTCTGCAGTACATCAAAAACAAAAGAAAACCATTATTCAGCATATGAACATCACCTCTGACGTTACAGCGGTTTTGTTAGAGACACAGCTAAGCGTTTTGCATTTTGAATAATTTTAAAAAGTTTAAATTTGTTCAGTATTCAATCAATTCAATCTTTATTGGCAGACTTCATGTCCATAAAAACAAGACAGAAACACCCCCCCTCCCCAACACAAGGTATAAACCATTAAATATATATATGTATACAAATAAGTATATAAAGCATTTGTAAAAATATAAAACCATAATATACATAAAACACAATTACTTAAAATAAATCAATAAATACACAAACACTTTAACCAGTGCTTTCTCAGACTGGATGAGTAACAGGAACCACTCACTGTCGGATCTGTTGAAATGCAGAAATTAGGTTTTCTTTTTGGAAGAATGTAAAAGGGGAAAAAAACAACAGCTGACAGCGCTGTAAACAACGGTAGACTTGTGCGTAACAAGCAAGCGAATAATGCAGAAAACAGATTTTTAGACGGGAAACTGATCTTGAAGTACAGAGAGAGAGAGAGAGAGAGAGCTGTGCATCATGGTGGAAGCAAAACAGCAAAAGTCAGAGTGAATTCATGACGATGTTTATGTGAAGCTTAGTTCGGATCTTCTTTTGCTGCTGGTTCGGTCAATATTGTTTGGAGAGACATCAAACTAACAGCTTTAGAATCAGCTCATAAAGGGCGTGAACACAAAGCTCGACCCGCCAACAGATCAGAGTCAGCGACCCGTCGGCTTTCAGCCCCGACCGTGAGAAAGGCAACATCTCACTGATTCTGATCCGCGGGCCGCGCTGTGTGTTTAAGTCTCTGTGCAGAATCCGTGTTCCTGCTCTCATTTACTGTTTTAGCTGTTTGGTGGTTGTTGAAATTTTGTGAGATTTCACCAGAGATTCTGGTATTCCAGACAAAATAAGTTTATATTAAAAAAGCGATTCAGGATTTTAATGAATCGATTTTACGTTATCCAAGCCAGAATCGATTTTAATCGATAAATTGATTATAAAAACCCACCCCTAATCGGAACCAGCATCACACAGACACGCACACATACCTGCTAATCCAATCAGAATCCTTCTTGTATGGTCTGTTTGTTCTGTAACCTCACAGCAGCCATATTGCTAACAAGTTTTCCTGAAAGTATAAATGGGTCTGGGCTCTAATGAGCTAATAATACAGGCAGGTGAGTTTTAAAAACATCCTTCCCTCGTACAGGTGTTTGTTTGAGATCAGCCGTAAGCGTGTTTATTTTAACACGGAGACTATGGCGACTAAGTCAGTGCTGTCCCTGCTGGACGTCAGAGGAACTGCAGCTGCTGGTGTTTTAGAGTTGGAGGCTGATGTCTGTGTTTCATTTGTGCTTCAATGGAGGTGTGAGTGCATTCACATGTGTGCTGTTCTGTGATTGGCCAGTGCAGGCGTGAATTCACCGCTCTGAGCTGCAGTAACGTCTCTCTGTGTCTCCAGCAGATGGCGGTCTCTCAGATTACCCCCACCCTGTTTCTCAGTGGGGCCGACGCCCCTCTCAACGCAGGACTGGTGTTGAAGAAAGGCATCACTCTGATTGTCAATGCCACACTGAGCCACGCCTGCCCCGCCTACCCAGGGGTGGAGTGCCTGCGGGTCCCTGTCTCCGACCTGCCGAGTGCCCGCCTCGGGGATTACTTTGACTGGGTGGCTAAGCGTATCCATGGTAACTGTGGCGGTGGGACGCTGGTGCACTGTGCTGCCGGGATGAGCCGCTCTCCAGCACTGGTGATGGCGTACCTGATGCGCTACAGGGGCGTGACGCTGCGGCGGGCACACCACTGGGTCCAGGAGAGCCGGCCCTACATCCGGCTGAACGCCGGCTTTTGGGAGCAGCTGTTGCAGTACGAGAAGAGGCTGTACGGGAGGAACACCGTCAGGGTGGCCCCAGAGCCGCCACCCAGGACGCCGCCTGGGACACCGCGGCTGACCAGGTCTCAGCAGCAGACGGGCCTGCTAACACTGGTGCCCAGGTCACCACTGATGTCACGTGCTCAGGTGACATCATCAGCAAACAGATCCAGGAGGGGATCCAAAACCATCAAAGTCTGAAATTCAAACACCTGGATCCTCAGAGGGATCCCTGCGCACACCTCGGTCCCTGCACACACCTGGATCCCTGCACACACCTCAGTCCCCGCACACACACCTGGATCCCCGCACACACCTGGATCCCCGCACACAACTGGATCCCCGCACACACCTGGATCCCCGCACACACCTCGGTCCCCGCACACACCTGGTTCCTCGCACACAACTGGATCCCCGCACACACCTCGGTCCCCGCACACACCTGGATCCCCGCACACACCTGGATCCCCGCACACACCTCGGTCCCTGCACACACCTGGATCCCCGCACACACCTCGGTCCCCGCACACACCACACACCTGGATCCCCGCACACACCTCAGTCCCCGCACACACACCTGGATCCCCGCACACACCTCGGTCCCCGCACACACCTCGGTCCCCGCACACACCTGGATCCCCGCACACACCTGGATCCCCGCACACACCTCGGTCCCTGCACACACCTGGTTCCTCGCACACAACTGGAGCAGGTCTCTGAGCATGCTCAGTTCTTCTCACTTTCTCCCGGCCGGTTTCCCTCTTCATGTTTACATTTTCAGTCCTCCTCACTCCTGACCAAGCTGACACATGGCCCCGGGCCCTGCTGAGCCCACCTCAGCACCACCAGCATTGACTATGTGTTGTTCTGGCTTTGAGTCTAATGATGATTCTGTTCAAATGTAAAAGTATGAAATAAATGTAATAAAAAACGTATAAGATTAGAAAACACTATGCGTCCTCTTGTACTAAGAAAAATAAAAACCCTCACAGAGGCACTGTGGGACTTTTTCCTGGCAGATGTTGGTTCTTATATCTCACAGGTACGGTGACACAAAGACGTACACAACAAAACAACAACAAAAAAGCATCAGAAGACTTGGCGATACACCAGTACGAACATGTTTAAATAACATTTCTTCTGCCCTGTATTGTGTATATTTTCTTCTATTTTGACAAAGTGTTCTTGTTCTCAGGTACGCTGCATCCAGCCTGTCTACTTTACTGCATAACGAGGTGACTTTCCCACCTCTGGGGCGAGTATAGACCATCGTGTCTGATCTTGAATAATTTGAATTTGGCTTCAAACACACATCTGATCCTCTCTATCAAAGACTTCAATGAAAACTTCTCAGAATTTTTTGGCATCAGATTTGTAAATTTCATGTTTTTTGTTTTTTTTTATGTCTTTTTTGTTCCAGACGTCCCACAGCAGCAGGTCTGTGGGAGGAGGAGGTTGTCTCTGGAACCAGGAGAGGAGCTCCAGTGTGGAGCAGGAGGAACCAGAACCTCCACAGATTAAAGAGGAACAGGAGGAACTGTGCAGCAGTCAGGAGGGAGAGCAGCTGGGACTGAAGGAGGAGCCTGGTACCTTCATGGTGACTGCTGCTGAGGAAGGAGAGCACAGTGAACCAGGAGGAGACGAGGAGCAGCTCCTCTCTCACGGCTCTGCTGGAGCTGAGAGCAGAGGTGAGGGAGTGAGCTCCATGACTGCATGCTGTATAATCTCTACACAAAATCTTTATAGCACATGTTTTTGTAATGATGAACGTGTCCCTTGTGTACACAGGTTAACGTGTCCAGGCTGTTTCTAGATCATCTGTCGCTCTTCTGTTGAGACAGGAAGCAGCTCCTTTAGATTCCATGAATCATGTGAACAGCAGTATCACTGATTAACACGTGATCATTAGTCACATGTTTGTTTATCCGCCACAGGAACGTAGTTATCAACGCGTATCTGCTTGAAGTAGTGCGACTCACACAAGCACTGATGACTCGACCTGTAACAGCTCTCACATAGCACAGGTGGCGCTGTTCTATGTCACACATAGAACATGCAGCGGTATTTTGAACACGTGACAGATGTTGTGCTAGAACATTTAAAGAAGTTTAAGAGCATGTTGTAGCTGAGTATGTAGTGGAACGTAAAAGTCATCACTATGACCTGATATTGTGTCCATAACAAGTATGAACCGTTGACAAGTGCAGCCTGGGCCGCATCCCATTTACAGCTAACAATGTGGACCAAGCTCCTGTGATGTTTGCAGGGACTGAGTGACTGTAACAGACAGCCAGACACTTTCAGTTTATGTAGCTCCAAATCAAGGGGCTTAATATTGTAAAGACCCTACAGTAATACACACTATACTTCCGAACCCCCCCCCCCCACCACTAGTGTCCTAAGACAGCGGTCCTCAACCTTTTTTGCGCCACGGACCGGTTTATGCCCGACAATATTTTCACGGACCGGCCTTTAAGGTGTAGCGGATAAATACAACCAAATAAAACTAGTACCGGTACCGAAAAAAAGAAGATTTATTCATAACACACGTGAAAAGACCCAGGAAAACCGAGTAAACGATAAAAACGATAACAAAATAACGCTGAAAACCGATAAAACCCTGAAATCTATACATTTCACACCTGAGCCTCAACTCTCACGGCCCGGTACCAAATGACTCACGGACCGGTACCGGTCCGAGGCCCGGGGGTTGGGGACCGTTGTCCCAAGAGACGCAGTCAGCTGGCTGGTTGGGCAAACTCTCAGGCACCACTGAATGTCTTTGAGAGGCTAAAGAGCTCATCCACTGCTCCACGACCAGGACGAAAACCACAATTTTCACTAACAGACACACTCCCCTCTCCAGTACCCTGCCAGGGACTTTACCGGGGAGGCCGAGGAGTAGTTGGAGCACACTCTCCCGTCCCCTTTTTTTAGAGCTTCTCTTGCCATCTGCCAATCCAGAGGCACCGCCCCACATCTCCACGTAATGTTGCAGAGACATGCCGACCAGGACAGCCCTTCAACATCCACAGCTTTTAGGAACTTTCATCCAAACTAGGAGAACTCTGCTCTGTGCATTGCAACTATGTCAGAGATCTCACCCTCAGGGATGGGCAAGTTAGCCCCTCATCCCAGACTTCCACGACAGGAAGTGTGTCAGTGGGCTTAAGAAGGTCCACAAAATATACCTTCCCCTAAAAGACTAAGTAGCAATTAATATTAAAAGTAGCAATAGGTCCTCTCCAGCTATGAGTTAGCTGCTTAAGGTTTGTGAAATTGAGAGTTATACCAGCGAGGACGCTCTCGTTAAAGAAGTAAAATTATTAACAAGATGATCGACCTCTGTTGGGGTAGCGTTCAGATAGCTGCTCTGCTCTGTGTTGGTACAGGGCATTGGAGATGATAACAGTGGGTGGATTATATTCTTAAACTTAGTTACAGCGCTTTCAGAAAGACATCTACTGTGATAAAGTCTACTCTCCACCGCTGTGTAATCAATTATTGTAAATGTAAATGTTATCAGGAAATGATCAGACAGGAGAGGGTTTTCAGGAAACACTGTTAAATGTTCAGTTTCTATGCCATATGTTAAAACAAGATCTAGAGTGTGATTAAAGTGGTGGGTGGGTTCTTTTACATTTTGAGAGAAACCAATTGAGTCTAATAACAGATTAAATGCCATGTTGAGGCTGTCATTTTTAGCATCTACATGGATGTTAAAATCACCCACAATAATTATTTTATCTGAGCTCAGAACTAAATCAGATATAAAGTCTGAGAAATCAGACAGAAACTCTGTGTAAGGCCCAGGTGGACGATAGATGATAACAAGTAAGACTGGTTTCTGAGTTTCACAGCTGGGGTGGACGAGGCTAAGCATCAGGCTTTCAAATGAATTAAAAGTCTGTCTTGGTCTTTCATTAATTAATAGGCTGGTGTGAAAAATTGCTGCCACACCGCCCCCTCGGCCTGTGCTTCGAGATTTCTGGTAGTTAGAATGACTCGGGGGTGTTGATTCATTTAAACTAACATAATCATCCTGCTGCAACCAGGTTTCTGTAAGGCAGAGTAAATCAATTTGTTGATCAATTATTAAGTCATGTACTAACAGAGACTTGGAGGAGAGAGACCTAATATTTAATAATCCACATTTCACTGTTTTACTCTTTGGTTCAGATGTGGATACTGTATTGTTCTTTCTTTGTAATTGTTTATGTTTAAGTTGTTTGTTGCTGGTTTTTAGTTTGTTTTTTGTCTGTTTGGAAGCTGACACAGTCTCTATGGAGATGGGTTTTTGGGGGGGTAGCAGGAGGAGAGAAGCTGCAGAGAGGCGTGTAAGACTGCAACTCTGCTTCCTGGTCCCAACTCTGGATAGTCATATTTTGGGGGGTTTAATAAATTTGTCCATATTTCTAGAAATGAGAGCTGCTCCATCCAAAGTGGGATGGATGCCGTCTCTCCTAACAAGACCAGGTTTCCTCCAGAAGGTTTGCCAATTATCTATGAAGCCCACATCGTTTCTGGGACACCACTCAGACAGCCAGCAATTTAAGGAGAACATGCGGCTAAACATGTCACTCCTGGTCTGATTGGGGAGGGGACCAGAGAAAACTACAGAGTCCGACATTGTTTTGGCAAAGTTGCACACCGATTCAATATTGATTTTAGTGACCTCCGATTGGCGTAACCGGGTGTCATTACTGCCGACGTGAATTATGATTTTACTGAATTTACGTTTACCCTTAGCCAGCAGTTTTAAATTTCCTTCAATGTCGCCTGCTCTGGCCCCTGGAAGACAATTGACTATGGTTGCCGGTGTCTCTAGCTTCACATGTCTGAGAACAGAATCACCAACTACCAGAGTTTAACATATGGCATAGAAACTGAACATTTAACAGTGTTTCCTGAAAACCCTCTCCTGTCTGATCATTTCCTGATAACATTTACATTTACAATAATTGATTACACAGCGGTGGAGAGTAGACTTTATCACAGTAGATGTCTTTCTGAAAGTGCTGTAACTAAGTTTAAGAATATAATCCACCCACTGTTATCATCTTCAATGCCCTGTACCAACACATAAGACATCATCATGTGAAACATGTGTGGTTCATTTTTTACCACTACCTTCTTCACACCTTTTTAAATCCATCTGCTCTGTTTCTCAACCACAGGAGCCACTGTGACTGCAGTCTGCTGAGTCTGTTTGACAGAAACAGACTGCTTTCCAAGAGTTTCGATGGTCCATGGTCAGGAGTAACAGGGCTGAGCAGATCTTATGGAGAGCATTAAACCAGCTGCTGAGTGAAAGGATAGATCCATTCCACTATAGATGCACTCCAAAATAAGATTAAAAAGACCCTGCAGGAACTCACTGTGCTCCTCCTGTTTGTTTCCCAAGTTTGTGGACACAGCTCACTTGGTACAACACATGAAAGGCAAAGAAAAACAACTTCAGAAGCTCCAAAAACTGCAAACAAAAAACTTTCCATTCTGAATCAATGCCCACACCATGAGAACATGAAGACACCACAACCAGCCAGGATGAGTGGGTGAAGAACTTGTCAGACAGGTGCTAGCCAGAGGAATCAATTTGGTCATGTCTGTACAAAAGCTGCCCATAATGGGCCACAACAGGGATTAATACATTAATATAACTCAGGATAAGGTATACTTTATTGCTCCCCATGGGGAAATTCCTCTCTACATTTAACCCATTCACTCAGTGAAGCAGTGGGCAGCCATTGGGCGCCCAGGTTTCTGGTCATGGGGTCACCACTCTACCTACTGAGGATGAAGGTTTCGGCTACTCTCTCCAGTTCAAGAAATTCTGTCTAACTTCACAATGTAAGCAAAGAAGACCATAGGAGGAGGTAAACTGCTGTTCTAAACTCAACTGATTATCACACCAAAATTACTCCTCAGTGACAAAAACACCCATGAAACCATAAAACGAGACCCCACAAAGACAAAGTCATCAGTTACCTACAACAACTTCACTGACCCCCCCTACATACCACCGTCTGTACCCAAGGCATCCACATGGGAACAGACGATCAAATGTCTGTAACTGGGCAGAAAACTGTGATTTTTTATTTTTTTTTAACAGGAAACAGCTCTGAGGCATTGTGGGAGAATGAGTTAGTCAGGAAACAAGCTGTAGTCTCAAATTGATGTTTATTCTGTGAAAGCAACAGGAAAAGTCTGACTTTATGTTATTATCAAGCGGTCTGCTTCTGCGGCTTGTTCGGTAAATTTACGTTGGAGCGTGACGAAACTCGCAGTTTAGGAATCTGTGAAATCTCTGCTTTCAGAAAATGTTCTGTTCGCTCGGGTAGCTCTTGCTATCGAGGCTCTGTTCTGCTTGTTTATAGACATTTCATGAAATGATGTGACCATTAACTGTTTGTTGTTTTCGCTCTTTGGTGTTCGTAGAAACAGTTTATACGAGCTTGTAGCTGAGATTCAGAGGTTCCTGTGGATGCCACACACGCCGGGACTTACACAGCCGTCCTCGGTGTACTCCTTTGGGTCCACTTTGCCTTCTTCTTTGTGGACTCCCAAAGATCCACAAAGGAGTCCCACTCAGACCTGCACACTGTTAAACCTCTGCCTCACTACCACATATTTTAAATACAGCGAGGGTTTCTACAAAAACGTGGCTGTGCCATGGGCTCATCGGTGTCACATATTGTAGCCAACATGGAGGAAGAACCACCTCAACAGGACAAGACTCAGCTGTTCATCTGCATCTAAAGGTCAAAGGTCACTCTTGAGGATGCTACCTACAATGCAGTCTCAGATCCTTCCCTCGCTCACATAAAGTGTTCTCAGCAGGTCACATGATAGAGTGAGGCAAGCTCTCTCAATGGTTTCTCGGATGATAATTCAATTCAATTCAATTCAATTCAATTCAATTTTCTTTATATAGCGTCAAATCACAACAAAAGTCGCCTCAAGGCGCTTCATAGATACAGAGAAAAACCCAACAATCATATGACCCCCTATGAGCAAGCACTTTGGCGAACAGTGGGAAGGAAAAACTCCCTTTTAACAGGAAGAAACCTCCGGCAGAACCAGGCTCAGGGAGGGGCGGGGCCATCTGCTGCGACTGGTTGGGGTGAGAGAAGGAAGACAGGATAAAGACATGCTGTGGAAGAGAGACAGAGGTTAATAACAGATATGATTCAATGCAGAGAGGTCTGTTAACACATAGTGAGTGAGAAAGGTGACTGGAAAGGAAAAACTCAATGCATCATGGGAATCCCCCGGCAGCCTACGTCTATTGCAGCATAACTAAGGGAGGATTCAGGGTCACCTGGTCCAGCCCTAACTATATGCTTTAGCAAAAAGGAAAGTTTAAGCCTAATCTTGAAAGTAGAGATAGTGTCTGTCTCCTGAATCCAAACTGGAAGCTGGTTCCACAGAAGAGGGGCCTGAAAACTGAAGGCTCTGCCTCCCATTCTACTTTTAAATACTCTAGGAACAACAAGTAGGCCTGCAGAGCGAGAGCGAAGTGCTCTAATAGGGTGATATGGTACTACAAGGTCATTAAGATAAGATGGGGCCTGATTATTTAAGACCTTGTATGTGAGGAGCAGGATTTTGAATTCAATTCTGGATTTAACAGGAAGCCAATGAAACCAAAACGGAGAAATCTGCTCTCTCTTTCTAGTCCCTGTCAGGACTCTTGCTGCAGCATTTTGGATTAGCTGAAGGCTTTTCAGTGAGTTTTTTGGACATCCTGATAATAATGAATTACAGTCGTCCAGCCTGGAAGTAATAAATGCATGAACTAGTTTTTCAGCGTCACTCTGAGACAGGATATTTCTAACTTTAGAGATGTTGCACAAATGGAAGAAAGCAGTCTTACATATTTGTTTAATATGTGCGTTGAAGGACATGTCCTGGTCAAAAATGACTCCAAGGTTCCTCACAGCGTTACTGGAGGCCAAGGTAATGCCATCCAGAGTAAGAATCTGGTTAGATACCATATTTCTAAGCTTTTCAGGGCCGAGTACAATAACCTCAGTTTGATCTGAATTAAGAAGCAGAAAGTTAGCGGCCATCCAGGTCTTTATGTCTTTAAGACATTCCTGCAGTTTAACTCATTGGTGTGTGTTATCTGGCTTCATGGACAGATAGAGCTGGGTGTCATCTGCATAGCAGTGAAAATGTATGCTATGTCTTCTAATGATGCTGCCTAAGGGAAGCATGTATAATGTAAACAGAATTGGTCCTAGCACTGAACCCTGTGGAACTCCATAATTAACCTCAGTGTGTGAAGAGGACTCTCCATTTACATGCACAAACTGGAGTCTATTAGATAGATATGATACAAACCACTGCAGGCAGTACCTGTAATACCTACAGCATGTTCTAATCGCTCTAATAGGATATTATGGTCGACAGTATCGAACGCTGCACTGAGGTCTAGCAGGACAAGCACAGAGATGAGTCCACTGTCAGAGGCCATAAGAAGATCATTTGTAACCTTCACTAAAGCTGTTTCTGTGCTGTGCTGAGCTCTGAAACCTGACTGAAACTCTTCAAATAAACCTCTGCAGATGATCTGTTAGCTGTTTGACAACTACTCTTTCAAGGATGTTTGATATAAAGGAAGGTTGGAGATTGGCCTATAATTAGCTAAGACTGCTGGGTCTAGAGATGCTTTTTGAGTAAAGGTTTAACTACAGCCAGCTTGAAGGCCTGTGGTACATAGCTGATTATTAGAGATAGGTTGATCATATTTAAGATCGAAGAATTAATTAATGGCAGGACTTCTTTGAGCAGTTTTGTAGGAATGGGGTCTAAAAGACACGTTGATGGTTTGGAGGAAGTAATTATTGAAGTTAACTCAGAAAGATCAATTGGAGAAAGAGAAACTTAACATCAATGGTACTAAGAGTAGCTGTAGATAATATTACATCTGTGGGATGATTATTGGTAATTTTTTCTCTAATGATAAAAATTTTATTTGTGAAGAAGTTCATGAAGTCATTACTAGTTAACATTAAAGGGATGGTTGGCTCAAAAGAGCTCTGACTTTTGTCAGCCTGGCTACAGAGCTGAAGAGAAACCTGGGGTTGTTCTTATTTTCTTCAATCAGTGATGAATAGTAAGATGTTCTGGCTTTGCGGAGGGCTTTCTTATAAAGCAGCAAACTATTTCTCCAGGCTAAATTATTATCTTCTAAATTTGTGACACGCCATTTCCTCTCCAGATTACGATGGCCCACACCCTTTTTCACACTTTCAATAGTGGGTCAGCGACCCTCTCATTGGGCTTTAAATACCTGGGACTCTCCACCAATTGGTTTTAGAACTGAAGAAACTTTGTGGATGAAATGTAAAACTTAAAGAAGTCCACTCGCTTTCTGTCCAGCTCTGTTAGGCCTTTATCCAGGAGACTCGTGGAGAGAAAGGCAGGCAAGAATCTGCAGTCTGTAAAATTAAATGTTGAATAACCAGAAATTATAGAAGAAAACTTTATTTATACAGCTTTCACATCATGTTAACCACATTTTTTTCTAATTTGTTAGTATCACCTCCAAATCCTGAAACAACTTTAGGAAAGGTTAAAAAACAAAGAATACAAATTTCCTACAGTTACAAATACTAACAAAACACACAGTGGAAGAAAGACTTTTCCACAAAGATGGAGTGATGAGGAAAAGAAGCAAAAACATTAAAATGGTAAATAAACAGCCTGTATTTGTATACTTAGTCCCTAAGGACCCCAAAGCGCTTTACACATTCAGTCATCCACACATTCACACACACAAAGCACCTTGAGGCGACTGTTGTTGTGATTTGGCGCTATATAAATAAAATTGAATTGAATTGATGTTATTTGACAAACCACATATAATGTGACAAAGTAAAGGCACTTCTGAGCTCTCTCTACTCCACCTGTTACTGAAACATTATTTTTACTGACCGACAGAAGAACGCAGTCTTTCAAACGGACTACAACTTCTCAGCTGTGTGAGTTTTTGTGTGCCGAGACAAGTGACTTTTTTGACTAAAGTTTTTCCCACATATTTCACAATGATAAGGTTTCTCCCCGGTGTGGATTTTCTTGTGCGCACACAGAACACTGCTTTGACTGAAACTTTTCCCACATGTTTCACAAGAATATGGTTTCTCACCAGTGTGAGTTTTCTTGTGGCGAGACAAGTGACCAGCTTGACGAAAACTTTTCCCACAGATGTCACAATGATACGGCTTCTCGCCTGTGTGGGTTTTCTTGTGAAGATACAGAGCACTGCTTTGACCGAAACATTTCCTGCATATTTCACATGAATATGGTTTCTCGCCTGAGTGAGTGGTGATGTGGTAAGACAAACTATTTTTAGCACTGAAACTTTTCCCACATGTTTCACAACAATATGGTTTCTCTCCTGTGTGAGCGGTGATGTGGCGAGCCAAACTGCGTTTTATACTGAAACGTTTCCCACATGTTTCACAACAATATGGTTTTTCACCTGTGTGGATTCTCATGTGCATAGACAAGTGATACCTTCTCACGAAAATTTTACGACATATTTTGCACACGTAGAGTTTCACATTGTTTTGGATCATGTGATGCTTCTTTCCGCGGGAAATACTGAAAGTCTCATTACACTGGCTCACTGAAATCGGCAAGCTGAGCTGGTAAGTTTCCTTTCCCTGACGTCCCTTCTTTGGCTTTGACCCTGCATCTTCAGTTAACCCCGACCCTTTTTGCTTGCTCGTTTCTTGATCTCTGCTTTCAGTTT
This sequence comes from Haplochromis burtoni, assembly GCF_018398535.1. Classification (NCBI taxonomy): domain Eukaryota; kingdom Metazoa; phylum Chordata; class Actinopteri; order Cichliformes; family Cichlidae; genus Haplochromis; species Haplochromis burtoni. Next base: position 95,560 of record NW_024582844.1, on the reverse strand, counting down.
CAGGAGAGTCGTCAGAGAGGAGCTGCTCGCTATCTGTTTCTGAGTCACTGTGGTCACTTTCCTCACAAGTAGCTGTTAGCATAAAGGTATTGGTCCCGTCCTCGAGCAAAAGTTGTCCTTGTGGTTCCTCCTGGCCCAGACTGGGGTTCCTCTCTGGATTACAGAACTGCTGCTCTTGGAGAACCTCCTTCACATTCTGGTGATGCGGGAGTTCTGAAATGACAAAAGTGATACAAGAAAAGAGTAAGTATACTCACAATTGTCTCCATTTTCATAAATGGTGATCCAGTTCCAGGTCTTGGGGGTGGTGGAGCCTGACCCAGCTGTCACTGGGGAGGTGTAGCTGTTACAGCCCACATAACAGTAAAGTGTTATCCGAGATGGGGTGTAACACAAAGTGAAAAAAACTATTAACCACCGCATAGTTAACGTCAGTAAAACACAATTTATTTTACAATTAATGCAAATGAACCAATTAGGACCAAAATCAAACAGGGAAGCTCCAAGCGTCAGGGTCTTTGAAGCCAAGCAACAAACAAATCGCAGAAAAGAAGAAAAAGTACAATGGCCGAGCTCACTGTCTCACCACAAAACAGGAGAAAAGGCTGAAACAAAAACGTCCGAGAGCCTGAACATGCTTCCACTGTGGATCACTACAGTTACCTTTACTCACAAAAACAAAGTCACACCAAGCTTCACAGGGTTTACACAGCTACAGCATGCTGCCCAAATCACTGCAGCTCAAAGCCAGGGAAAAGGGAAGAAAGGGGCATGGCATTTAAGATGGCGGTCTTTATGAGGTGGGTGACGAGCTGCGACAAACTACACAAAAGGCAGCCGCTAAAGCGTTTAAGTTTCAAAACACACGTACAGCACAAGTGCCAAGCCGCACGTGTTTTGTTTGGGAAGCAGCCAGCCCGACGCGGTAATGGAGGAAATGAGTGTGCCGACTAGAAAAATCAACCGAGCGTGACCGAAGAGAAAACAGATGATGGTTCCAATGCCGGAGAGATTGTCGAACGGAAGAGCCATAGAAGTTCCGTAGTGTGAAGGTATTTCGGCTATTTCAAGTCTGACAAAAAACAGAGTAGCGTGCACTGTAAATTGTGCCGAAAGCAAGTCTGGAAATACAATAAACTGGTGCATGTCAGCTACGTCCACACGTACCCGGGTATTTTTGAAAACGCAGATTTTTCTATGCGTTTGCACCTTTCGTCCACACGTAAACGGCGTTTTTGGTCACTGAAAACGAAGATTTTTGAAAACTCCGTTTTTGCATTTACGTGTGGACTAGAAAAACGGAGAAAACGCAGCGTCAAAGGTGTGCGCATTTTTTGACGTCACACTGTGCGCCACGTTATTGTTTCGGTGAAATGAATTTCTACAATACTTACTGTTAATTCTACTCTCTGCAGTGTTTAAATGCTTACATATACACACAGTTACTGTCCTCCACACATACGACTCGGTTCTGCTTCTATGCCCCAGCTTTGTTTACTTTTTCCCACCGAGGCTTCTAGACTTCTGATTGGCCAACATTTCTGCACGGTTAGGAATCTAGCGCCACCTGCTGCTTTGGCATGTTCATAGCAGCGTTTTCCTTCATTTCTGCCTTTATGTGTGGACGGGATTATTTTTAAAACGAAAACGGAAAATCTCCGTTTTCAAAAATACCCGTGTACGTGTGGACGTAGCCTCAGTCTCTGACTGGAAGCGCTAATTCGTCATTCGGCTTTTGTCAGACTAAAGTAACTGTTAAAACTGTTTGAAAAGCTCAGCTATACAACAAGGAGAGATTGAGAATTTCCTTTTAGTTCTCAGTTTATTTGATATTGACAAAAGTTAGTCAGTTTTGTCTGTTCTTCTGTAAAACAAACTAAGATTTATTTTTAGAATTAATATTTTGTTTCTAAGTGGAATTGACAATTTAGTCTGTTTCGTTTGTTCTA
>NW_024582844.1:65463-93461 GCF_018398535.1 Haplochromis burtoni | reverse complement strand
ATCGCGATACATATCGTTATCGTTCTATCGCCCAGCTCTATGGAGCAGTCTCCCCTTTACCATCACGCTCTCATCTTTTTTCCTATAAAAATAAAAGTAAGGTTCCTGTCCACGCTGAGACCACGCCACTATTTTCCTCGTCCGACACACAAACTAATCAGCTGATCGTAGCGAGAGTGCAAGAACCTATAAGCGGGATCAATAGGTAGGCAGACTAATGATTCCAAGGAATTGGAGTACTGGGAACTGGTTCTTGATTAGCATCACTAGATTTTAGCAGCTGGACCAACAGCATCAATTTGAAAATCCAACTTCACCTCATTCTCCTTATTTAGACTCTTTTTCTCCAATTGGTCTTTCTGAGTTAACTTCAATAATTACTTCCTCCAAACCATCAACGTGTCTTTTAGACCCCATTCCTACAAAACTGCTCAAAGAAGTCCTGCCATTAATTAATTCTTCGATCTTAAATATGATCAACCTATCTCTAATGATCGGCTATGTACCACAGGCCTTCAAGCTGGCTGTAGTTAAACCTTTACTCAAAAAGCATCTCTAGACCCAGCTGTTCTATCCTTGCAGTTGCAGAAAGGTGCAATGAAGAATCTTTGGAAACTGCCAAGCAAAGACCACTTGAAGAGGTACACCAGAGAGAAGGAAGCCATCTGCCATCACAGTGGCAGACATCCAAGAAAGGGTCTCCAGTATGAAGAGTTGGACAGCACCAGTCCCTGACTGGTTCACGCCTACTGGCTAAAGAAGCTGACTGCACTCCACGAGCGCCTGGCAGCACAAATGAACCAGCTGCTAGCTGACGAGAGACACCCGGAATGGCTAACCGAAGGTCGGACGGTCCTGATCCTCAAGGACCCCCAGAAGGGACCGGTCCCCTCCAACTACCGACCAATAACCTGCCTCAGCATCACGTGGACGCTCCTGTCGGGCATCATAGTGGGTAAGATGAACATGGGTCAATACATGAGCGGGGCACAGAAAGGGAAATGTGGGGGGTGACGGTAACAGTGGTCCTAGTGGGAATCGGAGCACTGGGTGCGGTGACTCTCAAGCCAGGCGAGCGGCTCCAGCAGATGCAGGAACAACATCGGAGCTTGGCAGGGTCACAACAACATCCCACCAGCCTTTTATGGCTGAGAGGGGAAAACGATTAGAGAACAAAGATTCTGCACGACACTCATTCTGAAGGAGCTGGAAAACTAGCTAAATCTACCAGGAGGACTCGAGTTTGTGAAGAGTTTTCAGCGTCAAAGTAATGCAGCAACATTTATGAGAACATGCAGTGACACAAAAAGAAAGCAGCCGTCATTAGACTGACCTCAGACAGTCACCGGTGAAGGAGCGGCTCGCTTTAAAAGCTCGCCTTTGACCCCGGAAAACACATCACTGCTTCTCCAGCTAATTTTCCCTGAAGATATTTCTCAGCAGTTTGGACGCCTCTGGACAGTGAAACGACCACATTCAGTCAAACTCGTCTCACGCTTCATAAGAACACAACGTCTCACCTGACGCTCCATCCTTGTTTCCTCGTTGATCCTGACTCTCGGCTCCAGCAGAGCTGTGACAGAGGAGCTGCTCCTCGTCTCCTCCTGGTTCACTGTGCTCTCCTTCCTCAGCAGCAGTCACCATGAAGGTATCCGTCTCCTCCTTCAGTCCCAGCTGCTCTCCCTGCTGACTGCTGCACAGTTCCTCCTCTTCCTCTTTAATCTGTGGAGCTTCTGGTTCCTCCTGGTCCACACTGGAGCTCCTCTCCTGGTTCCAGAGCTGCTGCTCAGGGAGAACCTCCTCCTCCTCTTCCTCACAGACCTGCTGCTGTGGGACGTCTGGAGGACAGAAGAAAGAAGTCACAACCACAGAAACATTAACAGGACTTTACAGCATGACTGCGTCGCTCGTGTGTGAGAGTTCAGCACATCTTTACATGTTTTATATGAAAGTGAATATAAATACACGCCGAGCGCTTTTTTCTGTAACACGTTTACTTATTAAAGTGAGAGTCAAAGGTCGCCAACATGTCCTCCCTGAGCCACCCACGAGCACCTCCACCACCTGCTCACGCCACTCTGATGTCATCACCCATCTACCTGCACGCCATCTCAGACTGTGTGACGACCTGCTGCAGGTACGATGGAGAGCGCGAACTGAAGCCAAAAGGCAGAACTGACGTCTCCAAACCAGGTTCTTTTTTCCCACGAAGAGAAAGACCTTTAATGCACCATTCACTGAAACAGCCTGAAGTGCAAAGACCTCCGGAGGAAAGCCCTCGTGATGATAAACACAGACGTGCAGCGGAGGCATTTTTCTCTGCCTTGGATCTGACTTGCATCAGTCACATGACGACTGTTAACCAATGCTCGCCCTCGGTGGCAGAGCGCGCTGGTTACACGCTCGCAGAGAGCGCGTGCACGTTTTGCCGCCTGGCTGATGTGGCGCTGCAGGGGAAACACATCTAATATGCATATCCACATATTAGACCCACACTGTGTTTTAAAGAAAACACATTAAAAAGTGATTATATTATATTTACATTCACGACAACATTTTACAGCAGCAACATTATTGTATCTCCACAGTTCAAACACTGAACCATCTGCCAGACACACTGACTCGTCATAGATTTTACATTCATCACTTCACTATTAATACATTAGGGAAGGATTCTGGATCAGCACCCTGATGCAAACTTGTGGCTACAGCATACTGGAGAGTGTGTCTGACAGCTCGCGTCTCTCCTGTGGTCTCGTCCTCAGATCAACACAGCCTGCCCTCCAACAGTGTACCAACCAGGTAAAACACACCTGATGACAGTGATACAGTGTGATCTGATTCATGTTAGAGTCTTGATGAATGTGTGTAGTTGTTCTTCAGCCTGGGTCTATGTGCCCTCGAGCACCCGCCCCTCAGACATCTCTGCACGGCCCTGGCGGTGATCAGGATGCTCCCTCAGAGGGACACTCACCTGTCCTGTGCAGCTTGATTTGGGGTTTCCAGGTGATATCCAGCAGTCTGCGCTGACGGTCGATCTCTTCCTCGTACTGGACGATCGTTTTTTCAAACTCCAAGAATATTTGTTCAGCAGCAGCAGTTAGTCGCTCGTTGATGAACTCTCTCAGATACTGAACTGAAGGCATCGTTGCTGCCGCAGCTCACACACTCAGCTCACACAACAACACTGGCACCGCTTCCTCTTCACTTCCGCTTCGTGTCACAGCGAAGCTCTCCTGGTGGACGGAAAGCCGCCGCCTGCTGGTGAGGAGTGTAACAGCAACAACGTCAGAGGACACGAGGCTTGCATTTCTTCGTTCATCACTCAGTGTTTCCCGGTGTTGTGCCAAAAACTGATTTCCAATGTTTCTGTGTGTTTTTATGTGTAATATCTTTACATATGTTGGTAAACAGACTTCGGTGAACATGGTTTACAAAGAGGTTTTATATAGAATTAAAAAATATCTGTTTTTCAAGTATCTTTACAACTCTGTGTTATTGTAGGGGAGACCGGGGGTAGTTGTAACATTTTTGACATTTCTGTCTGTAAATTGGAGCTCGTTTAAGGTAGTGGATTCAAAATGTAATGCAAAGTATTTACATGTCTCTGCTATTAAATAGTGCAGCTATTTTCTCTGCAGCACAATTACCCATTGCATGGTATGGCCTCAAACACAAAGAGTGAAATGTTACAATTAACCCCATAGTCTGGGTTAGTTGTAACATATCCTGGGGTGAAATGTAACACAATGAAATAAGGGTACTAACAAAACATTAACATGTAATCTTTGTTTATTCAACACATGAATGCACTTAGAGCCATTTATGTAGCTGTGTGTGTGACAGAATGCAGAAATCTAGCTTTTGAACATATTCCAACCCCCCAAAAAAGACAAATTATGGAATTTTCTGCAACTGAATATTTCATTAATTTTGGTTGGTCTTCCTTGAGTTTGGCCTCATTGGCTCAGTGGGCATTATAACCTACAACTCTTGCACCAATTTTGAACATAACAATGAAGCTGAAAAAATGTAGTTGTTCACCAGCATCGCAATTCCATTACTTTTTATCATGGCTTACCTTGGTGTGGTTTGCAAAGTGCTTCAGAAAGATGAGGAAATCTGTTTCTTGCACCCATCCTGATTTATTTCCACTACCAGTACTTCCTACTGGTCCATCTCTGACACAGTGGTCTGCATAATGTATGTGTGGGAACACAAACAGTGGAGGAATTGTGTTGCCAATGGCATTAACCACATATACAAAAGCGACCAGTGAACCTCTCTCTGCTGATGTCGTTGCCCCAACTTGTTTAATATAAGTTAAAGTAATAGTGTGGTAAGTTGTAACATCTGCATTATTGTTACAACTAACCCAGACTGTTGCTGTTACAACTGACCCAGACTCCTATAGCCATGAACTAGCTAACATTACAGCCAACGGCTAAAACATTAGCACTAAAGACCTACACAGAATATATCCCCATAGACATACAAATAACATAATTCAAGTTTGATGAGTTTAACTGCAAAGCAGATAATGCTATTAGAAATTGAAATAAAGTAGAAAAACTTACTTTTTGGCATACAAACTACTTTTTTTCGTGTTAAATTGTCTGTGTTTGACAAAATGTGCTGATTTTTCACATGTGATAGCAGAACTGAGTTGGGCATGCACAGGATGAGTCACATCATTTGAAACTTAGCCCTGATTGGAGAAATTGGAAGTGTTACAACTGACCTGCATTACAACTATCCCCGGTCTCCCCTACTTGCATTATAACCAATCCGCTTCTTTATCCCTACTTCAAATATTTTTACTGAACTATTGTAATATTTGCTGCCGTTTCTTCGGTCCTCTTGGCCAACTTACTCTGACAAAAGACATTTTTAATGTTAATAAGATTTTTTTAACTGCATAAATAAAGGTTATATAAAAGTCACTGCCAAAAACTGATTGCGGCTTCTACCTTGTTACATGAATGTTGTTTGTGGCTCAAGATGACTTTGTGTCATCCATGAGGGAAGCATTTGACATATGTTTCACATATTATAGCCCAACAACTTACTTATAGCAGTTTAAATACGAGCAATCAGTTTTTGGCACAACACCGGAGCAGCAGGCATGTCGTCTGTGTAGAAACGCTGTGTACACGGATGAGTGGAGAGCCAAAGGGATTTGGGCTGTAGCTCATTTTATGGAAAATAGGGTTTTATTAAAACATGAGACGTCCTGTGAGAAGTTTGATGTAAGATGATGCTCAGAGTGACAAAACACTAACCAAAGCCATCCCAGTCGCCCTGAGATCACTGATTAAAGAAGACACTGTGCACATTTCTCCTGGACGGCTCTGCAGAGCTCACTTTGGTGACAGCAGGTTTACAAACAAGGCGATCAGAAATATTGTGATAAATGAAATCGGTCCTAACCCGGTTCAAAGAATTTATATTCTAAAATAATTTGAATCCAAGGAGGTTAAGGTGATAAGAAGAAAGTATATTTCACTTCCCCTTAAAGTAAAAGAGGTTAACTTTGAAGTCATAAATGAGATTTACCCAGATGATGTCAGGAGGCCTCCTCTCTATCTCAGCTGCACATCATGATTTTCTTTGTTGTTCACACCGTTTGTCTCCGTTCCGACATCGACCTTTCTTTTGCTTTTTGTTTTTTTCTCCTGCTGTGATGCTCACTGTACATTTTAGATGCATGGATAACTAATGTTCATATTGTTGTCCACAAATAAAGTTCATTTAAAAAATTAAAAAAAAAAACTTCCTGCTTAGGAGTGGGTGGGGCTTCACCTCTTCTTGTTCCTGATTGGCTGCATCAGTCATGTTCCAGGTGTTCCAGCTGTTGTTGGTTCTCGTGTCACCTGGTGATGTTCGTCCACATCAGCCCTCTGTGATGACATCCAGGAGTTTGTCACATTTGTGTTTAAGAAGCTTAAAAGCTGCGTTACGTTTCATTTGCTTCATTTTCAGATGAAACCTCATCAGACTCCTTTAACCAAAACCAGGACAGACCGCTGCACACGACAAGCACCACCCTGTTTTCAGACAGACTCCTCTCTAAAGGTCAAAGTGACCTGGTTCCTCTGTGAACTTTAAACCACACCTGTCACTCTGTGTCCTGAATCAGCAGATATTAAACAGCTGACAATAGTAAACAACAGTCTCCACCCAGCTGATCGTGACGACACAGAGGGCGGAGGCAGAGGGCTGATCACAGGACAGGATCCAGGCATGAGAAACAGCTGGGACACATAGGAACAGCGGAAGTAAACAAAGAAAGGCGGAAGTATTGTTCACTTTCCTCGCGTGTGGCCGAGCTGAGTGTGTGAGCTGCGGCAGCAACGATGCCTTCAGTTCAGTATCTGAGAGAGTTTATCAACGAGCGACTAACTGCTGCTGCTGAACAAATATTCTTGGAGTTTGAAAAAACGATCGTCCAGTACGAGGAAGAGATCGACCGTCAGCGCAGACTGCTGGATATCACCTGGAAACCCCAAATCAAGCTGCACAGGACAGGTGAGTGTGAATGAGCATGCGTGGACTGGCGGAGGACCTTCATCTTTAGCTAACAAAGGAAACGTGTCGCTGAGCACGTGGAAGCGCAAATGTTGCATTTTGAGAAAAAAAATATTTTGAGCAAAGAAAAGTTTAATTTAATCGAAGAAAATTAATTTCTGCGTGCAGGAAATGAATTTCAGTGTTTGCTGTTATCCACATACACACAGTAACAGCGCCTCGCTCAGATCTCTGTACACATTTATAAGTGTGCCGATTGGCTGTTACGATCTCCAATCAGCTCCCTAGCTTACTGCATTCCGGAAACACGGTCCAGAATGAGGCTGGTCATCCGCATTCAGTAGTGATGTGGATACCACTGATTTCCTTTCCGATACCAAGTAAAATTCAGGGCGGTATCGACGATACTGATCCGATACTCTTTACAAAAACTTATTTTATTTATTGTATCTCAAATTATAGCGTCGTAATGATTACAGGACATCAGATTACTTGTTCTTATCACTTGTGGCTATTTGAACACGTTGCCTGCCTGCAGCACTAAAGGACTCCGTGAGAGACTTCTGTCTCGCCCCAGCAGCACCTGTCCTCCTCTTCAGTCTCAACATACGCGCGTCATATTCTGTGGTACGATTTACTCTGAGGTGTTTGACAAGGTTAGTGATGTTGCCACAACCATACATGCCAACCCTCCCGATTTTCCACCCGGACAACAAAATTGAAAAACCATATCCCAGAATTCATAGCGCGGCCCAGCCAACTCCAGTCTCCAACAGCGACTTAGTTTTAATATCACTCTTATTTCTCTTTCTGGGTCGCAAAAAACTTTTAACAAGTTTTCAGGCCAGAATGTAGCTGTGTGAACTTCAAACATCTGAGCCGACACGTCGTCTTCAAACCCCCGCGGTCTGTCGCTACTCGGGTCAAACAGGATATATAAGTCACTTTGATAACTTAAAAATGTTGTTGGGCTTTTTCAGTGTTTTATTTGTTCGTGAGTAAATCGGTTTGGCTGAGATTAAAGTTATTAGATTAAATTAAACTTTATTAATCCCTCGGGAGGGTTCCTGCGGGGTTTCACACAGCTGATAAAACAAGAGTTTACGTCAGCGCCCGGTTATATTTTAGACAGCAAGGAGCGGACGGCAGCTTCACTCCACCGAGGGCGCTCGTGGAGCACGTATCCCCACAACACCTCACTTTTCTGCCACATGTATCCAAACCACGTCTCAGCTGTTTGTGGAGGTAAACTACGTCCACACGTGACTCCGACTACGCTCAGCCGTTGTTGTGAGTGCGCACGCGGCGAGACATTTACACAGCCGTATTTCACTCATGACTATGAAAGGCGGAAGAGGAAGTAGTTCCTTTGAATGTAGACAATCCGAATGTTATAGTTTCTTTCCACTGTGTTGCTGTTAATGATAAACTACAAATTTACTCTAAATTACTAAAATATCGATATTTTAATGTGAGAATCGATTCTAGAGCAGCGCTCCCCAACCGTTTTTGCGCCACGGACCGTTTATGCCCGACCGGCCTTTAAGGTGTCGCGGATAAATACAACAAAATAAAACTGGTACCGGTACCGAAAAAAAGATTTATTCATAACACAGGTGAAAAGACCCAGGAAAAGCGAGTAAACGATAAAAACGATAACAAAATAACGCTGAAAACCGATAAAACCCTGAAAACTATTCATTTCACACCCGAGCCTCAACTCTCACAGCCCGGTACCAAACGACTCATGGACCGGTACCGGTCCAAGGCCCGGGGGTTGGGGACCCCTGTTCTAGAACATAAATGACTGGTGTCGGAGGAATCGATATCTCAGGATCGATACGCACATCACTAGCATTCATAAGATCCGGTGTTAGAGGCTCTCAGCTGCATGGGCGAACACGTGATCCCACCCTGGCTGACACACGTGATCCCACCCTGGCTGACACACGTGATCCCACCCTGGCTGACACACGTGATCCCACCCTGGCTGACACCACAGGGGGCAGATATCCCGCTTCCCCAGTTAACCTGCATCTCGTGATGATTCTCCCAGTAAGAGAGAATCCTCACCATGTATCCAGGAACAGGTTTCCTGTGGTTTGCTCGATCAAAGGCATTAATGAAACACATGAGGATAGATGAATATGTGACCCTATACAAACCGACTGTTTCAATACGCAGCACTGAGTCTGGATGGATGCTGTGAATCACAGGGTGCTAGGACAGGAGCTAGCCTTAGACTAGCATGCTTTAAATGTTCTTTATTGTCAGAGAACCTTTGAACGATTCCAGCTGAGTGTGAGCTGCAGCTGAGCTTATATGAAAGTGCATGTGCACTTAGAAAAGGCTTGAAATGCCTCAAACTTCATGCAGGCTCAGGTCTGTGTTGTCTTAGAAAAACTGAGTTTTCCAACAAAACCTGGTCACACAAACCATGTTATGAGTCAGGTCAACAGTTTCCCACCTTTAGAATTATTATTATTATTATTTAAAATCATTCCATTAGTTATGTTTTTCTTTTATCCCCTTTGTTGCTCCAGAACTTAGACAGAACTGTGACATTAACCAGGAGAGGAGCTCCAGTGTGGAGCAGGAGGAACCAGAACCTCCACAGATTAAAGAGGAAGAGGAGGAACTGTGCAGCAGTCAGGAGGGAGAGCAGCTGGGACTGAAGGAGGAGCCTGAAGTTCATAATGATCCTGTGCAGTACGAGGAAGAGATGGAGCGTCAGCGCAGACTGCTGGATGTCACCTGGAAACCCCAAATCAATGGTAAATGGCCTGTATTTGTAGCCCTTTGCTTAGTGCCTAAGGGCCCCAAAGCGCTTTACGCTACATTCAGTCATCCACACGCACAAAGCTGCACAGGACAGGTGAGCGTCCCTCTGAGGGAGCATCCTGATCACAGCTCTGTGGGACATGAAAGCTGCAGAGATGTTTCAGGAGGACAGAAGGCGGATGTGTGACTCCTCGACCAGTCGTCGCTGTTGTTACTAGTCGGTACCAGACGTAGTCGTTTAATCTGATCGTTACAGTTTTAATAACTGATGTCGTTCAAGTTTTGTGTCCTAATGTTCTGCAGCCATCTGCCACCAGGTGGTGCTTCGCTGTTGAGATCGCCTGATGTTTCTGTGAACAGAATGAGATCGCAGATACAGGCGGTGCAAATGGACAGGCTCCGCCTCCGCGGTCGGCGAGCAGTTCATTCATCCGTGGGCCGCTGCTCCTCCACAGTGGAAGGAGACGGCTAAGGCCGTCGGCTCCTGGGTGAGGGGTTCTGTCTGGGTGTCTCCTACCTGTAGGAGGCCCTGCAGTAGACACGCCGGAGAGGCGCCATCTCTCTGAGGCCTGGAGCGCCTCCACGTCTCCCCAGATACGCAGGAGGAGGCGGTGAAAGCGAGGTCCGAGCTGCCCTGCTGCCCCCGCCACCCGACTTCAGACGAACAGTAGAAAACGTCTGCGTGATTTATTGTTATTTCAGACGCAGCATGGAGTTTCCAAACAGCTCACGCTGCGCCGTGGGCCATCAGTTCAGTTTTCACAGCTTAGTCTGTCACAGTTTAATAAGACGTGTTTGTAGTGACATGCTGTCATGTTTAAGCGCAGTTGAGCGCCACGACTGATTCATGAACAGCGTGATGAATGCCTTCATGTTAGCGTTAACGTGTTCTCCGTGTCTGAGTGCTTCTTAGTTTTGGATTCGTCGCTTGGTCTCCTCGTTTCGCTGAATTCGTCACCAGGAAGGTTCCTGGTTTTAAGGGTTACAAAGGCACTGGGTACATCGCCATGGTAACTGATGGACTGTTGCATGGTAACTAAGAGAGCATTCAGGGTCACCTGATCCAGGACTAACTTTAAGCACTGTTCAAAGCTGATACTCAGGGCTGGATAATCTTAAAAGTCGAGGGTGTCTGTCTCCTGAGGGGCGTATTGGCAAGAACGTGGTGATCCAATATGTATCCTGATACAGGGTAAACGATACGCTGCGATACTAAAAGCCAGACGATGTTTGTGTTTAGTAGGACTGAAATTAAACTCGCAGTAAACAGTCCAAACTGTTAAATGATGACATGAAACATCTGAAACAAAAACACTCGAAGTTCAAAATGAACGGAGAAATTAACTTCGGCCTTATTAGAAGTCGTGTCAGCTAGAGAAACAAAAACTACTTGACTGAAATATCAACTATTTCTTTAACATGAACAAAGTAACCGTGTAACACTGAGGTCTATGATTGTAAAGTAAACACAATGGAGCATCAACACAAAGCACTTTTCATGTGACCTTAACAGAAACAAATATGAATCAAAAATGAAACTGCTTGAAGAATCCAAGCAAACATTAACAATGTAAAGTGCTAATAAAATAAAGTACAGCCCTGCAGTGTCCATCCGTGGAGCACTTTTAGTACAACCTGAAAAAGAGAATTTCCTCATTTAAAGAAAAGTGCTCATGAGACTCAACCAAAATATCAAACATCTCAGATCTGAGGTTTTACATGTTGCAGTGTTTTCTCAGTGATTTCCAGATTTTTGTGCAGGAATACAAGCGGATCGACACGCTCTCAGGACACGTCTCTGTGCATTTACTGTCTGCTGCAGAGAGAAAGCTCTCTCTGGCCCTACCAACCGGCTGTTTCATCGCGTGCGTGTATGCACATGTCGGTGCTTTGGTTTGAAGCCGAACTGATTATCCAGGGAAGCGATGAACACACAATCTAGCACCGTCGATAAAATACTGTCCAGTGCAATCGGCCTGTAATTATCCACACAGCTCACTTTTGCAGCTTTGTCCTTGGCACAAGTAAAATACACATCATTGAGTCTGGTAGTATGCCACAAGCTTGGCATGAAGAGGAGCCATCATGGACAGGCCAATCATGGCATGCTCTCCTCTGACATCACCAGGGTGGCGTCCTTCATAGGCTTCAGCGCCCTGACAGCTTCTGCACATGTGATGTCAATTTATTTTTCGCTCTTCCTGACTTCTGCAGAAAGCAGAGCTGCACAGATGGCTGGTTGCTGTTCTATCACATCATAGGAGCTGTTCCATCCCGTTCAATCCCCATTCAGCCCCAGCGTCACTTAGTAACGCTGCAATGTGCTCACCTGTGTGACTGTCATGCATGGCTCGGAGTACATGAGGCTGAAGGCTCCACTGGTCCGTTATGTGCTGTAACAGTCACGTACGATTCAGTGGCTCTCGAAGTCCAAGCGTCGCATGTCAGAGCAACTGTCTCTGCCGAGCTGAGGGAGTCCGGCACTGTCGCTTTGACTTTGGCAGAGCGATGTCCGTGATGTAACGGCGCTCCAGCGTTTTAATCACATTACGAAATCCTTTATTCTCCACAACACTCAGAGGGCGCATGTCTGTGCAAATAAAAGCAAGTACTGACTGCCTTATTTTTGTTGCACGAGTTGAAGTTGCTGCTAGTTTTGAAAAGTTAACTTCTTCAATTGTCCGTTGAGCGGGGTCGCCTCGTTTTAAAATTAGCATTTGACGCTGCGTCGCTATGGTGTCTACACACGTGTGTTCGTAAATCTGTTGTGTTACTGGAATATTTGACTCTGGCGGTGCAGATTTTACAGACTGCGTAGCTCTTGTCAAAGTCTTTACCGCCTTCTTTTGTCCTGAATCCAAAATAAGTCCACGCATCAGCTTTGAAAGCTGCGGGCGCCGGCTGTATCCTCTGCTCTTCAGTCATCACCAGCGCTGGGTAAGGCACTTTAGTAACTTGGTTACATTACTAGTTATTTCTATCAAAAGTAACTCAGTTACTTCAAGTTACTCGTTACTTTCAGAGTAACTAGTTACTAGGGAAAGTAACTTTGGTTTTACTCAGAATTCTCTTGTTAATGTGCTGCTTCCCTAACTGGATACCCAGCGAGACTGCCAGTCTTCTAGCTCGCTTACATGTTAGCACTGTCCTGCCACACGTGCACTGTGCCGCCTACCAACAGAAAGGAAAAAATCAAGCGCATATTCCCACGAGAGAAATCCCACGCCTGGACCGTGGTCGACTGCCGCCATGATTCTAGCCTACGTCACAGCGTCACGTGTGCTTTTCACATCCAACAGGAAAACTGCAGTCGTGGTGCTTCAGAGTTCAACATTCTTCATTTGTCCCGTGCACGGTTATACGGGTGTAACACGCAGTGAAACGTGACCTGATACGCTCCTCGAAGACACAGAACTTTATATACAGTGATTGAGTACATACAAGGAGGACATTATGTGCAGCAAGTGGGCGAGTTATGTACATTATATAAATAGAAATAAAATAATCTGGAAATTTACAGCTTGTGTACACTGCGTGAGGAGGGTGTTAAAGTGTCTTGTGCTGTAGCGAGGCCAGAAGGATCAGGATGATGTGGTAACGAGTCCTGTCTCAGTCACTTAAGGATGATGGGGGGGGGATTCAACACACGAATGGCCTGAGGATAAAAACTCCTCGTGAGCCTCTTGTTCCGATGGTGTGGAACCTTGTGCCTGATTTCAGAAGCTGGACCAGTTCGTTGCTGGGATGGGACGGGTCCAGCATCTCCTGACGACTATGACTTTTGATTGTACTCAGAACTCGGAAATTCTGCCCTCCGAGTAGGAAGATGTAGGTAACACCAGACTGCAGATGAGCTGCACACAGGGCTGGACTGGGACAAAAACTGGGCCCGGCGTTTTGACTGGAGACCGGCCGCCATTATAGCAAAAATCCTGAAGCCTTTGAATGAAACGCTGTAGTGACAGTGATGTACAGTCTTGTTGGTATATGTGTGATTTCTATACATTTTACGTCAGATAAAAACTTTGGTTGTACGCTTCAGATAATTATTTAATAACAGACATTTTAAATGAGAATAAGAAAGTATGTCTTTGTGCCCCCCTCTCCCTGTTAATGCTCTACCTGCCCCCCTGCACAGTTACCAGCTGTCAGCTGCTTAGAAAAGGATCCTGGTGTTATTAGTCTCTCAGAAACGGTTCATAACTTCCCGCTGGTTTCCTCTTTCTGGTGCAAAGTGGGCGATAAATACACAAGAGAGAAAAGCCGATCAGCTGATCATTGATCAGTTTCATGATTGCAGTAGTAACAGGAGAGGGAGGGGAGAGAAGAAGAAACAGCTGACAGCGTAAAGACACAGAATAACTCCAGCTTTGTGTCTTTTTCATTGTAGCTGAAGTCCGGGACAAACTTCCTTTTCAGCTCAACACGAAACGACGATTCTGTTTTTACGGGACTGTTGGCAACTCTACTAACGAACCTTATGAACAAAATAAAGTTCACTATCAGTAACATCATAGCACCCACCCAGCTGTATAGAAACCCCGTCATGCTAGCTAGTAGCAGTACGAGCTATTGTAACTGACAGTAAAAATTCAGCACAACGAAAATAAACTCCACCTAAACTTGGTTTATATCTGACCCGGATACACTGCAGGTCATAACTTCTTACCTGAAGTTAAGTTTAGAGCTGCCACGATTAGTCGACTAATTCATAGCGCAGCCCAGGTTAGTTTCCAACAATGGCGGCAGCTAGTTAGTTTTAATATTACTCTTATTATTCTTTCTGGGTCACAAAATAAACGTTTAACATATTTTCATGGAGAATGTAGCTGTGTAAACCTCAAATATCTGCTCAGTTTATCAGGACACCGCATATTTTCAAAAGCGCTCCGACGTTTTCGGAGACGTCTGTTACCCACTAGCTCGATAGCTAGCCGGGGGCTAGGTCACTAGCGCCGTGAGAACACCGGACTCCCGGCAAATTGTTTTCAAACCCACCGCCGTCTTTCACTACTCAGGTTAAACATGATATATGAGTCACTTAGATAACTTAAAATGTTATTGTTTGGCTTTTTTCAGTATTTCATTTGTTCCTGAGTAAATCGGTTTGGCTGAGATTAAAGTTCTAGTTTTTACACAGCTGAATAAACGTCAAGCAGACAGCTGATTATCAGAAGTGTGAGATGCTCGAGAATATACTCCGGTGTCCTGTTATATTTTAGATAGCAAGGAGTTTATTAAACTTCACCGAAACAATCTGCAGATTTCATTAAAGTTTAATAAACTGTCATCTTGTCTTTATTTTTAGTTAGCACATACCTGAAACACTTAAAGCTGTAAGCTAATGATAGTTATATAAGAGCAGATGCTGCTGGTGCAATAAGCTGTACGTTGGATGATGATCTGATTAGTCGACTATCACAATAATCGTTTGTGGCGGCCCTAGTTCAGTTCACTTCCTCGGGTCTCCCCTTCCCTCATCCACCTGCTGACTCTGTGGAAGCTCCGCCATAGCCACGACCAAACAACTGAGTTATTTTTACACATCTGCCAGCATCTGGCCAATCCACCACCTTTCACTTTTTTTTCACCTTTATACTGTTACGGGGGGTGAAAGAAAAGAAGGAAAAAAAACATCGGCCCACAGAGTCCAGCTATGGCTGCATATATGTTTAGTAGTAATTTCTTTTTTTAGAGGGCTAGAAAAACAACCGTTTTCAAGGGCGTTGCCATATTGGAATCCCGAGTTCTCTGATGAGGCTAACCAGAACGCCGTTTACTCGAGTGTGACATTATTCCCAGGTCTGTGTTCCAATTTAAGCCGAACGCAACACGCAAAGTAACGAATAACGAGCCTATCGAAATCCCAGTAACGATTAAAGCGATCCTGATTTTGGCATAACAACCAGTTACCGTGCTCATTACCACAATAATAACTTAGTTACTGTAACGCGTTACTTAATAACGTGTTAGTCCCTAAACTGGTCATCAGTTAGCACAACTGGCCACACATCCACTGTTCTACTTTGGTTTTGGCAAACTAGACGCTTCTACAGTTATCGCGACACCTCATTTTTCTGTCTACGTAAAGGCGGTAACACTGCAAACTAGTGGCTGGAGTTTTAATTGCAACATACAAAAGAAATACACAGTAAATGCATGTAATTTTTTCAATTTAAAAAAAATAGATAACACTGATTTTGAATATCGATTCAGTATTATTACACGAAATATCACGATATTTCAATGTATCGATATTTTCTTACATCCGTATTTCTCCTGAATCCTCTTTGTCCTTCCAGACCTCGGACAGCAGCACATCTGTAAGGAGGAGGAGGAGGAGGTTCTCCCTGAGCAGCAGCTCTGGAACCAGGAGAGGAGCTCCAGTGTGGAGCAGGAGGAACCAGAAGCTCCACAGATTAAAGAGGAAGAGGAGGAACTGTGCAGCAGTCAGGAGGGAGAGCAGCTGGGACTGAAGGAGGAGACGGATACCTTCATGGTGACTGCTGCTGAGGAAGGAGAGCACAGTGAACCAGGAGGAGACGAGGAGCAGCTCCTCTGTGATGACTCTCCTCAAAGTGAAAGCACAGATGAAGAATCCAGCAAGTGTGAAGAGTCAGGGTTAAGTGAAACTGAGGAGCCGGTTCCAAAGAGACAAAAGAGAGACAGAAGTCGTGGTGTTGTAGAGAGCGCGCCTGTCTCAGAGAGTCCATGTAATGCTGCCACAGGTCGAAAGTCTGATGTTTCTAAGAATCAATCCCGGGGGAAAAAACACCATACCAATGTGAATTCACTTGTTTGCAAAATATGTGGGGGAAAATTTAGTAGAACCTATTTGGCTGTCCACATGAGACTTCACACAGGTGAGAAACCATATTCTTGTCATACATGTGGGAAACGTTTTAATCAAAGCAGTACTTTGCGTAGCCATATGAGAACCCACACAGGTGAGAGACCTTATTCCTGCGATACATGCGGGAAAAGTTTCGGTCAGAGTGCTGCATTGTATATCCATAAGGCAGTTCACTCAGAAAGACTGTTTTCCTGTGATATATGTGGAAAAAGTTTCAGTCATAAAAACTATTTGCCCATCCACATGACCACTCACACCGATGAGAAGCCATATGTTTGTGAAATATGTGGGAAAACGTTTGGTCACAGCTCTGTTTTTTACAGTCACAGGAAAATACACCAAAGTAGGGAATCGGTTTCTTGTGAAATATGCGGGAAAACATACTCAGAAAAAAGCGCTGTTAAACGCCACATGAGAACTCACACAGGGGAGAAACCGCATTCCTGTGAAATATGTGGGGCAAAATTCCGTGAATTGAAGAGTTTGAAAAGGCACAAGGAAAAGCACACGGGCGAAGGGCCGTATTCCTGTGACAAATGTGGGACGAGGTTCAAACGAGGCAATCACTTTTTCCTCCACATGGAAACGAAAATATGTGAGAAGCAGAGTTCCTCTGAAACAGGAGAAGAGTTTCAAAGAAATCATTCATCCACATGAGATGAATGATTTCTTTGGCAAGTTGTAGTAGAAATACCCGTGAAACGAAGCTTGAGGAACAAACGTGTCATTTTTATGAGATTGGAGAATAAAACCCATAAATATGAGCACCAAGCTTTTTTTACTCTGGAGCTGTGATTCTGGTTTTATAATTTTTTTTAAATTGAAAGTGAGCTCGTGAGGACGGGCAGGGGGAGGTGCTCTTCTTTCCCAGCTTCACAAATCGCATTGTTATTTTGTCATTTTTTTGTTCAAATGTGTGAACTTGATTGAAAAATATGTTGGCGTAGTGTTTGTTTGATGTCGTGTTCCTGTTTGTGGTTTTATTGACACGCTGAAGCTGAAAAGCAGTTTTCGTTTGTTCTCATGCGTTTGTATTTTGTGATTTCATCAGCCTTCAGAGGTGATCCTAACAAACTGCCCCAGTGTAACCTGATGTCGTAGAACGTGCAGTGTAAATAAAGTTTGTTTCTCTCAGTTGCTGCCTGCTGTGGATTTATGATCCTTTGAAACAGCCTCCTCATAAAGCCTGTTTGAATGTGGAGACTGTGCAGTCAGAATGAAGCTTGCGTGAGGTTTTAATCTGAGTGTGGATGCAGAGGAGGATGTGCTCTGACAGTGCTGCAGTCACGAGCCTGTGCTTTTGAAACAGGTGCATTTAAAGAGGAGTGAGGAAGCTCATGGGAAACAAAGGCTTCTGCAGGTGGAAGCCACTGAAAAGTTTCTCACTAGCGTTGTTTTGTTAGGGTCGGTGTCACCACTTGTCGCGTGAGGTCATACCTGGATTCCACAGAGGTCGCACAGCCGACTCCTCCAGGTGTCGCATCGATATGCGTCAGTGGCAGAAAGTTTGCTTTGTCTTGCACTCTCAGGAGCACGGAGGAGATTCCAGGAGAGCTGGACAGGGTCTTAGACGCCCTTTGACCATTATGAGGACCAATGTCTGCTGCTGTGTGCCACGATGCAAGATGAACACTGAGAGAGCTACGGTGTGACCTTGAGCGGGCTGCCGGTGTGACTATCTATGACCAAACCATCGGAAACGGGTTTAGTCACAAAGGTTTCAGGGGACCAGGCTTCAGTCTGGAGGGGAGACTGAGCCGGCACCAAAAGCTTCTGCTTTTCAAAGGTTCTAGAAAAATATCGGCTTTGTAAAACATTTTTAACTGACACCACTAAAAAGCATTAACTAGCTCGTTAACAGTGATGGGAATAACAGCGTTATTGAACTAATTACTATTCCTATTGTTACAACGCCGTTACAGGTACTAACAAGAATATGTGGTGCGGTCGTGCTGCTATTTTTGAACAAACTGTGTTCAGCTTACTGCACCTTATATCAGCTGCAGGAAGTAGCTGTAAGTAATCTGGGCTGTCACGCTCCCGCGGACAGTGATCACGATCACTGTCTAGCCCAGGGGTGGGCAATCTCAGTCCACGAGGGCCGGTGTCCCTGCAGGTTTTAGACTGAATTAGCTCCTCAACATGTCCTGAAGTTCTCCAGAGGCCTGGTAACAAACGAATCATGTGATTCAGGTGTGTTGATCCAGGGTGAGATCTAAAACCTGCACACAGAGACCTGCAAAGTGGAGGAACGTTACCAGGAGTCCAGGCCTGCCGAGGACACCACAAGATGAAGATGAGCAGCGTGGACCGTAGGAGCTTCTTGTGGATGGATGTGGAGGATGGAGCGTACAGATGTCCCACGCAGGCAGACCGCAGAGATCACACGGGGCCCAGTAAGTGGCTGTGGTAGTGGAGGAGCGCCGCTGCAGTCCCAGTCACGTCAGCACCTGTACTCAACACGCCAAACTGTCTGCGGC
Source organism: Haplochromis burtoni (assembly GCF_018398535.1). NCBI lineage: Eukaryota > Metazoa > Chordata > Actinopteri > Cichliformes > Cichlidae > Haplochromis > Haplochromis burtoni. Next base: position 74,819 of record NW_024582844.1, on the reverse strand, counting down.
TGCTCCACCAATAGCACGGGCATGTGACATCATCACCTCCTGACCCCATACCTGAGGCTTTCATGGCAATTTCAGGAGCGTTTAATCAAATCGTTCTGTCAGCTGTGTCCTCACATTCAAACAACACGCTGACTGCAAAACCCAAGAGGCCATCGGCGTCAGGTAGAAGCTGCTGCCCACTGCTGCTCACGTGCTCTCAGCTGATGGCGTCAGAGCTGTGCTCGGCCGCCGGCCAGTGATGCAGGCCGGATGAAGGATCTCGGTCCAGGAGCGCAGAGGTCGTCTCCGAGAAGTGCTAACGTCAGCTGCGTCTATTGAGGAGGGCCACGAGGCGGCTGACGGCCACCCGACTGACCAGCCTGATGAATGGTGAACGGACGCGGCACATGAAAAGGTTTAAGAAGACGTGATTGTGTGTTTAACTGTTTGCCTGTCTACCAGAGGTTTGTTTGGTGACGACTAGACCTCGTGTTTTGGGGGTAAACTGTCCCTTTAAGAGCTGCTTTGAGCCAGAGCACGCATGTACTCTGGTTTGTGTCACGCACTGCGCTGGAGCGGCAGCACTGGAGAGTTAGAGGCTACAAAAGTAGGCGTGGCTATCCACACATGAGGTTAATGTGCTGGAAAAGTGTAAGACGCTGCTGTATTTAGCCCGGGAAGCTGAGTTTGTGGTGGGATGATTTCTGTAGAGCTCTGAACACGCCACGGTGCCGCGGTCACGTGCTGTGAGCAGGTTGGTGTAAGTAATGCACTTTACTGTCAGTTAAAGTGTGAATTGTTGGATGTAAACAATGCGCTTATTGCTTTTTGCTCTCTTTTTGTGTATTTGTTTCTTGACAAGGCGCTACTGTTGTATGTACTGACTGAGTTTAATATGTGCATATGATATTTACTGCTGTCTCAGATCCTGGAAGACGGTTTTAGGCTGAGCCCGTGGAAAACTGCCGTCTTGTGGAATTTACTCTCACGTTCTTTTCCAGCTTCTCTGAAACTTGGTTGGCACAGCAGCTGTTTTACTCAGTCGCACTGCGTTTGCTCCCATGCTGCCAGTCTGCATTCAGACTGGATCTGACACTCTGCAGTCAGCGCACCCGTCCATGTTTGTGGTTGGGCAGATGGTGAAAGCCCCGCCCTTTTCATTAACCAGCTTGATGTACCGGCTCCTAACTGCCACTGCTGGGATAAGTGAATCCAGATTAAGGCATAGCTAGCCTGGGTTTGTGGAGTTCCCTCGTGGTCCGGGCCTCTCAGCTGTCTGAAGACTTGAATTGAAACCAGCGGCTGCGTTTGGAAAGCTGGCTCTGAGTGGATTTCCCAAAACCTCCCAAAATTCCAATGTGTGCACCACATTCCTGATTTTACTCTTTCAGATGTCCGGTCTGCAACTATTAGTGCAAAGAAAACAAACAGCTTGCAGAAACCACTCAATCCTGACGTTGCCATGACGTTTGTGTGTTCATGCCACAGTCGCTCATTTCATGACGTGACGCTCGTTTGGATGTTTTTCCACATTAAAGCATTTATCGTGCGCTACATCTGCCTCTTATCTCTCACACAGGAAACAGTGTGTGGTGTTGGACGGGGTTAAATCTCCATATTTAGACTGTGATACAGGGGTTCCTCAAGGATCTGTTCTTGGGCCTTTATTGTTCTCTCTTTTTATCAATAACTTACCTGAAGTCTGTCCAAATATATTTGCTCAAATGTATGCGGATGATGCAGTTATATATACGCAAGCAAATAGTGTCCAGCAGGTGGCAAAAGATCTTACAGCTGCTTTAGCATTAATGCATAGCTGGCTGGAGGACTCATGCCTAATGTTGAACACCTCAGAAACTGTCTGCATGTATTTTTCAAAACGCCCCTTAAACTTGAAGCAGTCAAACATATTCCTGGATGGAGCAGAGCTTGAATTAGCTCCAGAATTTAAATATCTTGGGGTCATTCTAGACCCAACATTATCCTTCAAGAGTCACATAAATAAAGTGTCCCAGGTACTTAAATTTAATAATCGAAATTTTAATCGTATACGTAATAATTTAAATATGAATGTTGCAAAAACTCATTTTTACTCAGTGATCATCTCTCATATGGACTATTGTTTGACGTCCTGGTCACTTGCTTGTCCAACAACACTTAAAACTATTGAAAACATTTATAAAAGAAGTTTAAAACTACTTGACAAAAAACCGACTTCCCACCACCAAAAACATAAATTACTGAACTTCAATAACTTAGTGAAACTTAAAAGAGTGAGTTTAATATATAAAGCCTTACACTCCCTCCACCACCACTGAAGCAGTTCATTAGGCGTAAAGAAAGCTCAGACAGGACCACTCGAGCTACAACCCACAGAGACGCGTTTACACCCCACAGACGGACAGCATTTGGGCAGAACGTCCTCTCTGTGCAGGGCGGCCATCAGTGGAACAGTCCTCCGTTAGAAAATGCTCGACATTCAACTTGTGTGTGTGTGTGAGTTTGGTGATGGAGTTTTATTATGTATGAATTATGAATTATTTGTCTATTTTTAATATGTTTTTTGGACAACAGTTGGAAATTAGCCTTTGGCTATAATCTGGTATGTTTACATGTTCATTAACATGCACCGTCCTAAATAAATAAATGAGACTCACAGTGGCTGTGGACACCCAGCCTGGTTTTGGACACCCAGCCTGGCTTTGGACACCCAGCCTGGCTGTGGACACCCAGCCTGGCTTTGGACACCCAGCCTGGCTGTGGACACCCAGCCTGGCTGTGGAGCACATCTGCTGTGCTCGCTGGCAGCTGAACAAAACTCATCTCCTGTAAATGTAATCACACTGCATCTGTTTACAGCAAGTCTGCTCACGTGCAGTGAAGCTGTGCGTGTGCGTGCGCGCGTGTTACGAGGCGTGCTGTCAGCAGTGGCGGCGTGCAGCCCTCATTATTCTGTCGACACGCCTTGTACGGTAACCCAGCCTGTGTGAGTGTATGCGTGGCTCGGCGCCAAGAGTAAGGCGCCACTTTACGAGCAGGATGATCTCACCTCGACCCTCCTCTGAACACAGCGTGCATTCAGCAGCGAGTGCAGCTGTGAATGGAGGGCTTGTCTCAGAGACGCTGGGGTGGTGGCAGCAGATGCGCGCTTGTTATACTGGAGCTGTGACTTAATTCTGGAGGTCGTCTCCAGCTTTACCGCCAGCTGCGAGCCAGCCGACGGCAGCGTGGACTGTTGACGAGCTGCTCAGCTAACAAGACGCAACATGTGAGCGGAGCGGCGCGGTTGTACTGGAAGATTTTCCCTCTGATTGTGTTTCTCAGAGGTTTTGTGCACAGCAGAGATGTGATCGCGCTGTGTTTGACACCACAGATTTACAGAAGACACTTTTTCTTTCCATCCTCATGCTGAGTCTCCACTGCAGCAGCTTCATAACAGAACAGAATAAATGCAAAGCTGAGCGTAGCTCTGCAGGGCTCACAGATCAGTCTGCACAGTCCAGTCCTTGTACCCAACCTCTGACCTATGAACCATTCAAGCTTACCAAGCGATTCGAACTCTGAACCGGTGTGGAGCAAAGAGCCCATTTTAAATGTCGTTACCAGCAGCCTGTCACACAAGGACACAGTTTGACATCAAATAGAATTAATGTACCAACAGGATGTTGCCCAGAGAGCACCGGTCAGAGTGGTGTGCGGCGTGTCCTTTAGAGCTGCGGAAAGCTGCAGAAAACTGAAGCAGAGGAACAGGATCTGAAAGACCCGACACAGGAGCCGAGAGACCACCTAGACCTTCAGCGGACCATTTGCTGAAGCCTCATCAGAGATGTGAAAGGGTGAGGCTGTCAGGAAGCCATTCTTAATGGAGGATGAGGTCTAAAAACCACAGAAGAGCTGAAGGTCAGAGGAACAGGTCTGATGGAGTGATGGATCCACATCATGGTCAGTGTGTACGAGGAGGTCAGGAGGAGGAGTCTGCAGCCATGCTCTGTCTTGGTTTCAGCTGCAGGTCAGTCGGTGGTGTTTGAGCCACCATGCAGGAACATCTGGAAACATCAGCTTCATGTTTCAGCATGACAGCGATCCAAACAAACTGCCAGTGCATTACAACCTGGATAGAAACACACAGGGGAACTCTGCCAGCATGGCTGGAGCAGAGTGGGATCATCCTGATGGGAAGCCCTCCAGGAAGCCTGGAGAACTGCTCCTGCAGATGCTCGCAGAGCTGACGGAGAGCTGAAGCTGCTCACAGCAACTCTACAAACTCTGCTTTTGGCCTTTTCTCCTGAATTCACATGCATGTCTGCACATGTTTCCACTGTCTGAGTGAGCGTTTGAGTAGGCGCTGGTGTTTATAGGAAGCAGTCAGAGAAGGCTTGTTGGAGCGACAGAGGTGGAAGTGTCAGCGCGATGCAGGAGAACATCGCTCAGCACGCCGGCTTCATTTTCACCACGGATCAAATCCTAGTTCGTGCCAAGCGGGCCGTGCTGCCGGGTCTGCTTTTAGAGCTTGCATAGAAATAAAACACCTGGTTTTCATGTGTGACGTAGATGTAGGCTTTCAGTCGCTCTCACTGCCGCTTTGTCAGATACATCTGTGAAAATGCTCATCGGCCAATCACACGGCAGCACCTCTGCACGTGTGGGCACGTGGAGACGGCCTGCTGTGAGACCAGGATGATGAAGAAAGCTGGTTTGAGCGTGAAGGCTGATCTCTGACGTTTACAGGGAAAAGGAGAAATATTGCAATTTTATCAGTCCTGTAAATGCTTTTTTATAAAACCACTAAAATAAAGTTTACACCTCTTTAAAGATCAATAAGAAATGCTTTTATTACCACGTTTCACTGAGAGAATAAATATCAAATGAAAGTGATATGAAAACCAATAATGGAGTCTGTACAGATAAACACTGTTTGTCATCAGATGACTTCATATGAAATAATCATCAGATCCAAGTATCGGCTGGCGAGTAGCCGCCACAGCTGCAGTTCCTTTGATGACCAGCAGGCGATGACCTGAAGCGAGCGCCAGCGCTGCAGCGTGGTTGGAAAACTGAGGCCGAGCCAGCTGAGCACAGGCTCCTCAGTGTCAGCGAGGGTGGAAACACTGTGGAAACACTCCGCTTACTGTGACGCTTTCATTTTAGAAATGTGCTCTTTTCCACACACAATGCTGCTTTCTTTTAATGCAGTCCTGCAGACACAGACCTGCAGCAGCACATGCATATGAGTTATACATGAGCAGATCGGACCTTCGACCCGCTCAGTTAACAAGGCGCCGCCTGTGAAACCGGCAGCGCTGCAGTCGTTCTCTCTTTGATGGAGCCGTTAGACTCGTGTCTAAATCATCACACTGTGTCTGCCATGTGCTCCTTGGTGCACATGTTTACCTTAAAGCGGGCACTAGTAGTGGGTTAATATTCTCATCACTGTAGTAAGAAGATTATTTCCATCTGCTTTCATTTCTGTTCGCACGTCTGGCTGAGTTCTGGGACCTCTGACAGCAATTGAAGCTCCCTACAAAAAAAGGAGGAGCTATGGTGGAGGTGGGTTGCAAAGCAGCTTGCAGGTGCACAGGTTAAGCTTGTTTTTGTCATTTTTGTCTTTTAGCCAACAGTGAAGGTGCAGAGCAGGTGTAGCTGTCACTGGGATGGAGACGCCACAGAGGACAGAGAGGGCTCCTCGATTGTTGATGGTCGTCACATGACTGAACTATAAGTGTGACCCGAGGCAAAAACCAAAAAAATTTCATTGAAGAAAATGTCTGACTTCAGCGAAGTTCTCACTGAAATGACTCAAAGGTTTGTTTGTTTGAAGGTTTCCAGGTGTGTTTGAGTCCGACTGTGGTCGCTCCATCGGTGGATGCTGATGAAGCTGGAGTAGGTGGAGGTCCACAAAACAGCAGCGCTCCCACTCAGGTAAAAGGGTGAAGACGGCGATGATGATGAGGTGAACCTCACAGAGGAGCAAAGTGTCCGTCTGCTGATGGCAGCGGTCATGTGACTCAGATTCCCAGCAGGATTCCAGAGAACAGAGAGTCCTGGAGGATGCTGATGGCCGAGCCCGTGGCGTTATCCACAAACACCGACACGTACTCTCCCGCCTGCACGCACGCACGCACGCACGCACACGCACGCACACACACACACACACACACACACACACAATTAATACAGACAAATATTTTAAAGCTCCTGTTTAAAAATAAATGACCAAACAGTGACAGTGAGTGAAAGCATTAATGCTGATGTCAGCATTGTGAATCCATTCATGTTGCAGCACATTAGAGCCTTTGTTCAGGTAATACCTGCCGCCTGCTCACCTGAGCTGCAGGATCAGTGAAACCTCTCAGTACCACATGCAGGTGGAACACTGATGTGCTCACGGCTGCATGCCTGCTACTCTGACTCCTTCCTGGTGAGTGACATGCCGAGGATCCCGGGATCACGTGCTGGGATTCTGTGCTTTCTCTGTTTACACGGCGTTTTTTAACTCCAGCTCTAAATGCTGCTCGGGGAGGTTTAGGACTGACGAGCTTGGAGCCAGATCCATGTCACCTGCACAGACCCCGGAGCACGCTGTGTGCATGAATGACCCACGCCACTGTTTCTATTGAAGCGGCACTAACAGAATGAAAACAGGTTTGCTCTGTATTTACATCTGGAGCATCTCCAGCTGTGCACCAGAGGCATTAATGTGCAGCTGCAATAAGACACACCTGGACTATAACATCAAGTCTTCTCTGGATTTTAGGACTCGGAGTGTTTCACATGCTCTGACTTGCTGAGTCGTGCAGAAATCCTGCTCGTGTTTTACTTGTTGCTCGAGGTTTCATGTGGTCGTTAAAGAATCCAGGTGATCTGACAGTGTGACATGATTTGGATGCGGGGACTGGACATCGTCCATCTTTTTATGTAGGATTCTTAGAGTAGTGCGTCCTCCCGTCACATAATGTCTCTGTTAAAGGTGCTGCATTAGCTCCCTGTAAACGCCTGGCTGTGCTGTTCTGTGTGGTGTGTTTTGGTGTAGGGCGACCCTCTGATGCTGTCCTACCTGCAGGTACAGCGTTCCTGTTAGCAACATGCTGAACGTTCCTCCGGCAGCTGCCACGCCCATCACCGACTCCACAGAGCTGTACAAGAAACAGCAAAAAACATCCAATCAGTGCCATGGGCAGGGCTAACATCGCCAGTCATGTGTGTGCAGTAGATTATTTTATAATGAAATAATAACAGCTGTAAGAGGACAGGCACTCACAGGTTGCTCTGGCAGAGCGACTCGATGCAGATGGCTGCTTTCACGCTGTCTCTGAGTCGCACCTGCACTCTGTCACCAGACTCTGTCACACATACGCACATCAGAGTTACAAGAGCATCCCTGCTGCCTGCTAACCGGCTCCTTCCTCTTATTTGAGTTTCTTAATTCATCAGTTTTCTGTCTCAAACACAATAAAATATCTGAATGAAATTTGGTGTAAATATAATTATGATCAGGGGCGGATCTACAGGGGTGGTGCCCCATGCCACCCCTTCAGATCCACCCCGATCATGATGTGGCCAATCGGCCTGGAGCTGAGTCCATCACCATCTCAATGTTTGTGCTCGTCGGTGTTGGGCAGAAACAGAATTCATGTACCAGCATAATGTAATTAAAAATACAAAATATGAGTAACTGTATTTTGTTACAGTTACCGTTTAAAAAGGTGATAATCAGAATACAGCTACTTTGTTGAAATATATGGATTAATGTTTCATATGTTAGGCTATGCCCTCTCTAATGTCAGCGTCCTGTTAATGTTGGTGGGACCCGGAGCCAGCACAGCAGAGCCAGCAGTGCACGGGCCAGCTGCCCTGGGGCAGACTGACAAAGGCGAGGCTGCCATATCGCGCCATCGACCCCTCTGGCCAACACCAGTAGGCGGTAGGTGAAGTGTCTTGCCCACGGACACAACGACCAACCAGGAGAGCTGGGGGATTGAACCGGCGACCTTCCGGTTACAGATGAGCTTCCCAACCCCTGAACCACAGTCGCAGTTAGCAGTTCCTCAGTGGTCCAGCAGAGGCAGCAGTGATCCATGATAAAAATACAGCAGACCTAGCTCACCTGTTTGAATTTTTGCATTATTAGGGGCGTGGCCTCACAGATGAGCAACATCTGAAATTCTGGGATTTTGGTTGGCTGTTACTGAGCAGTGATTAGCACTGCCACTCCCCCCTCATCCAAATGAGGTCACGTGGCTCCAGAAAAACGTCCAGCGCCCCCAAACCTGAACCTGACCAGGTGGAGAGGATGGATGGATGATGGATGATGGATGATGGATGGATGATGGATGGATGATGGATGGATGATGGCTGGAATCACTGTGACTGCTATCACAGGGACCACGCATGTGTTTGGACCGTGCTGAGGCCTCGTCTTTACTGAACATGTGAACATGAAACATGACATCATGTTTATTTTTATTAAATAATCAAAACTCAGCGTCATGACAACCAAACAGCACATCAGTGCGCGCTCAGTCTCAGCTTATTCCACCCTGAACAGCGCTCCCAGACTCTGCTGCAGCTTCTCATTTTCACTCTGTTTTCTGCATGTAGGTTATATAAATACTGTGTGTGTGTGTGTGTGTGTGTGTGTGTGTGTGTGTGTGTGTGTGTGTGTGTGTGTGTGTGTGTGTGTGTGGAGGCAGCCTGTCTGAGTCCTTAATAGGGGTAATTTTGTGGAGTGTGGATGTGACTTGGCTCAGCTGCAGGATTCCTGACATTCCTGCTGACTGATGGTGTGTCTTGTGTGGTTGTGTGTGTGTGTGTGTGTGTGTGTGTGTTGTGTTGTGTGTGTGTGTGTGTGTGTGTTTGAGTGTGTGTGTGTGTGTCTGGTTTTCTTCTGTGTGTTTGTATTTGGGAGGATTACAGACTGTTTCCACAGGGCAGATTTTTTCAGTCCGGTGTGCCAAACGTGACCAGAACAAAGAGCTTTTTATGGATTTCTGTAGAAGTTGTTCACGTGTGCTCCAGCTCACGGAGCCGACTGTGTCTTTCTGTCCCACGTGGAGCACGAGTGACGGTTCCACTCGTCTTCATGCAGCGTTACCTGCACGTAGGGTTTAAACTCAGCCTAAACTCACCAGTTTGATCAGTCAGGGCAGTAACACACGTTTGTTTCTGAAGCTGTCAGGAACACACGCACACATTAGCAGGGACTCGATACCTTTGCTGCAGGTGCATCGTGACTTCCACGTGTAGTAGGCAACATCCAATCAGAATCCTCAAACGTCCCTGTGCACCAACGCTCTTGCTCAGCCTTTCTGGACGTTCTGTTAGCACAGAAACCTCACAGCAGACACACAGACACACACACACACATTCCAGTAACTCTC
>NW_024582844.1:41097-51514 GCF_018398535.1 Haplochromis burtoni | reverse complement strand
TGGCTACAACTGTAGCTGCCTCCACCAGTGTGTGGATGTGAGAGTGAATGAATAGTGGTATTGTAAAGCGCTTTGGGTGCCTAGAAAAGCGCTATATAAATGCAATTATTATTATTAGTATTATTTTAATTCTGTGCTGACGTGTTTGGAGGTCTCACCTTTTAGCTTCACCTTCAGCTCCTGGATCAGCTCCTGTTGTTGGGGCAGGAGGGCTGCAGGTGGACCAGGAGGCCCCTGAGGTCCTGGAGGGCCTGGAGGGCCTGGAAGACCATGCTGCAGGACACACAAACAGCAGTCAGGTACATGTGTCAGGAGGGAAAGTATTACTTATATTTAACAAATGATAAGTCCAGCAGCAGAATGTGTGACTAAGACGTCTTTGAATAACGAGCTTCAGCAGAGCAAAGCTGATGCACTCAAACACTCATCAGGTAATGATCAGAACTTCAGCTGCGGTGGAGCTCTCATATCTGAGCCACCGGATCTTTGAACTGGGCGCAGTTTTCCCTGCAGGGGAGCTTTCAACTGTGGGTTTCGGGTGAAGGTGTTTCTGACCTTGGAGGTTCTCCGGGGCCCTTTGCTTCTGCGGTTGTCCCCTCTGTTGGAGTTCCTTCTGAAGAAGAGCCAGGAGCTATGAGGAGACACTCTGCCCGACTCCGAGGAGGTCAGGTCCTGGAGGACACAAACCACACACACTGACTCATCAGCTCAGGCGCCATCTACACCACGCTGGCCCGCCTCAGCAAACCCTCGGCGTTCACGTGGAGCTCTGTGTGCTTTGTTCACATTATCGAACGCCAAACGTCAGTTAGCTGATGGATCATCAGGCTGATCTCAGGTCAGTTAAACTCACCTGCAGCTCTCCACTGACGGCCTCCTCGTCCTCCAGGATCTCCTGACTCTCCTCGCTCTCCACCTCATCAACGCTGGCAGCCTTCACCATCGTCACCATCATCATCATTGTGAGGAGCAGAGGGAGCAGCAGCAGCCCTCTGGCTCCTCCTGGAGCGCTCTTCCTTTGGGATAACCTGGCCAGCATGCTGTGTGTGGGCGGTGCTCAGGTGGGTACAGGTCTAAGAAGTTCCCATGATGCACCTCTGTGAGCCAGCGCCTCTGGGATCAGCGTGGAGGGATCTCCTGCTGAGTTTTGCTGGTAAGTCAGCGTCTGTCTGGGAGAAACCTCCTCCTGGTGGGTGGTTCGGGTGCTCCTCCTCCTGTCCTCTCTTCTCTGACGCTGCAGATGAGTGATGGCGTCTCTCCTGTAGGCCAGCATTTGCGTTCTGCTCCCTCTGCTGCTGCCTCTGCTCTTTATCTGCCTCTCTGACTCCTCCTCCTCCACCTCCTCCTCCCGCCCCTCCTCCTTCCTCCGTATCTCTCAGTGGATCTGAAGCTGTCAGTGTCTGTCTGCACTCGTTTCCTGAACGTCTCCCCAGCGTCTCTCTGTCTCTCTGTTTTATCTCCTCTCCCATCATTTGTCTTTCTTTGCTGCGTTTTTCTCCTCCTCCCTCCCACTCCTCCTCCTCCTCCTCCACATCAGCCCTGCTCCTGGGTCCTAATGTTTCCAGTCACAGCAAGCCATCTCTTTTTTTTTTTTTTTTTTTTTTTTTTTTTTTGGCCTGTCCCGTTTGGCTCTTTTGCCATCAGAATTGTTGTCTAAAGGCAAAGAAAGATACCCAACGGATTTACTTTACCAAACTGACCATCCCAGCCTTGCCGTAATGGTCCATTTGATTCACCTTTTATTGTTTATTTTATTTTCACTTACTGAATACGGGACAGACTTGACTGGGGGAAAGAAGGGGAGAAAAGAAAACAAGCAGAAGAGAACAAGAGTAATAGAATAAACAACATCACAATGATATATGGGAATATGACAGTAAATACTAAATATTAAACATTATTGTGCAGCACATAAGATCAACAGAACACAGTGTGCTTTGAGGTAGGAGCCAAAAAGGGTGTAGTTTGTGGGTGTGATCACCCGTGTGTACACCTGTGGGCATGGACGCGCTTGTTTTTTGTTTTGTTTTTTTAAAAGGTTCCTTCATGTAATAATCTGCTAGAGGGTGTGGGGGGGCCACAGCCCCGTCCTCCAGGGCGTGAGGCAGGTGTGGAGGAGATCAAAACTCCAGACATCCAGAGGCCCCCAGAACACAAGAGACCAAGGAAGACCAACAGAGGGGCAGCTGCGCCACTGTCCCGGAAAGAGCTGAGGAGAGTCCCAGATGAGGGCTCACTCAGCAGCCGCGGAGCAGAAGCCAGGGGGAGTTGCAGTGACGCGCCCGTGAGCTCCGCCGGCAGCCAGCTGCGCCTGAGTGACCGAGCCCCAGGCCGAGAGGCCGGGGGCACCCCACCTCCGAAGTGGCCCGAGCGAGCCCCAGGCTCCAGGCCCCGATAAGCGGCCGCCAAGGAGTGAGCCGGTGTGTACCTGGACGCCCATCCCCGGACACAAAGAACCACCAACGCACCGATGTCTGAGGGGGTCCGCCACTGGCAGGGGAAGTGGTGGTAGGGGGAGATAGGCCTCCAAACCTTGGAGGGCCTGAGATGTCCCCAGAGAGGTGGCGCCTGACACCCAACCTGACATATAGACACAGACATACAGGCACACACAGACACAAACATCCATTCCCACCCTCATGCTCTCATATGCACTTACTCCACACTCAACCAACGTGGAGACAGACATAAAGAGACGCTGTACACACGATCACACTCCCCAAGCGTACTCTACAAACCGGGTCTAGGTACCCTTGCCCCTGGAGGGGGGAACTGCACCCAGACCCAGGTGGTGTTTCCCTTTTCCCTGCGGTGGGGAGAGGCAGACCGCCCCGACTCCGCAGCAGCAGGAAGGCTCCACACTCCAGACCGCAGTCGGACGGCCAACTCCTCCTCCTAGCCCCCCGCTCCAGCAGGTCGCAGAGAACGGGGGTGAGAGAAGACTCCAAACCTCCCTCCACCCGCTTCATTGTAATGTTGATGCATGTGTGTTCTAAGGTGCATTTAAAACCCAGGAGGGCATGGTTCATGCCCATGTTTCCAGTCACAGCAAGCCATCTCATATACGATCATAGGCATGCATATGTGCCACAGATGAAGCTCTGCTGACGGCATTAAACCAGGTGTGCAGACACACCTGTGCCACACAGTGAGGGAGCGAGTCAGAGTTCTTATTCTGGAGGAAACCATGGAAACGTTCATGTTCACGAGCGGCCCCGCTGCTTATGACAAAACATTAGTAACGTGTGCCACACACTTTGTTAGGATGGCTGCGGTACGATGATACTTCCTGCCACACTGCAGACGGCTTCAGGGACACGAGACGGATGTCACGGAGTCGCCTCAGCCTCCAGATCTCAGTCCGATCAAACGTGCGATCGCCACGGTGACGGGCGTCATCGATCTGCTGCCGGCGTCTCGGCGAGTGAAGCCACAGCAGAGCATGAACATCTCAGTCAGTCGGCACCAGAACCACACAAACGCACAAACGCACAAACGCACAAACACGTCGCTGCATCATTAGATCACGGGTGTCAAACATAAGGCCCGGGGCCTGCTTTGAGCCCAGCAAAGGCTCCACTCGGCCCCACTTGGAAAATGTGAAGCTGGACTTCTAATACTCGTTCTGTATTTTAACTGAAATACAGAACGACTTCCTGCTTTTCGCCACTTTTTAAAGTGGCTGCAGAGAAAAAGGAAGAAGCAGCAGCTTCTTCCAAAAACCGCTGAGACTGCACGTGTTTACAGGTGTGCTGCAGGTGTGCACTCACACGAGGACACCGCTGTGGCTCTGCTAAATGTTTAACATTGTTAGAAATCCTGCTCCGGAGGTCAGGTTTCAGACGGAGGACGGAAACGCCGGCGTGGGTTTGACGTCATGCGCTCTCTCTCAGGGAAACCCTCCCTGTAGGAAGAGCATTAAACTGTTTCCCCTCCTCCTCATCATCATCATCATCATCATCATCTGAAGCTCTTTTCATGATCAGACTCATAACAGCTGAGGTCACACGGAGCAGGAGGAGGAGGGGCCCTGATTGTTGTTTAGAGACACTTTGTGATCGTCAGGCTCGGCGCCGCAGGCCGACTGTCAGGATCAGAGTGCGATGGCCGGGCTGGGCGGTGAGATCGAGCCCCGCCCAACTGCCCCTCAGATAAGGTGGGTGTGGTGTTCACTCTAACTGGATGATGAAAGTTTGTTTGGACGTTGGCGTCTGAGTGATGAAACGTTTCCTCTGAATCTGACTGAGGCTGATAGACACACACACACACAGACACACACACAGACACACACACACAGTCTCACATATACACAGACACACACTGAGTCACGTAGATTGTGCAGAGATATTCATGGGACCTTGTTTTTGTTATCTTTCTGTTTACCGTGCATTGATTTATTGATTTATTGATGTTCACATGTTCAGGCTTAATAAAATGTAAGAATGATTTAAAAGGTTGTTCTGAAGCACTGCAGGTCCTCTAACGTCCAGCAGGGGCAGCAGTGAGTCAGTCCCCAAAGAGTCCCATGTTAAAACATAAAACAAACAAGTTCACAGCCAGATACACAAACTGTTCGGTGGATCATTTCTCCCTTCATATCACCTGTATGGGGGGGAACCTATCCAAAACCCACCTGTTTAAAGCTTGCATTATTAGGGGCGTGGCCTCTGGACTGTGCTGTTATTAGCGTGGCTGCTGTGTGGTTCTCTGCAGTAGTGGGGCTCATGTTTTAAATTAGCACGTATCTGTGTGATGCTCCCAAACAGTCTGCACTAACCAGGCTGGCAAGGATCAGCTGTCATAACTCCACCCTCTCATCTAAATATGGTCACTAAAGGAAGCAAAGCCCAGCATGGAGCTGAGGGTCACTGAGCCTTCAGGACCCCAGTTTGGCTTCACATAAATTATTTTAAAGGTGATTTTAGAAAACTCAAAAAATATGAACTACAAAATGACGTTAGCAGGAGCAAAGTGATGAAATAAGACACCTGAGAGAGCGAGCAGGTGGCTGCAGGTATGACAGGTGAAGCAGCTCTAATCCTGCTAAGAGGATCAGTCTGCACACACACAGAGTGTAAGCTGGCTTTGCGTGCTGAGGATCAGCGTCGTGGGTCTGATGAGTGGAACTGAGGCATAATGGGAGCAGGCGCCGACTCGATGGGGACGAACCCCCCAAAACACCCTGACCTCTGAACCCGAGACACACAGCGAGCACGGTAAGTGTGTGTGTCTGTGTGTGTGAGAGTGTGTGTGAGAGTGTGTGTGTGTGCGTTACTGATATCACAGAGAAATCTGTTTGGCAGACCTCAGTGAGACACGTTGACCTTAATGACAGTTTGACAGAATCTGAAGGAACTGATCACATGTGTGTGTTCGTGTGTGTGCGTGTGTGTGCATCTGTGTGTGCGTGTGTGTGTGTAGGTGTCATGGATGCCGTAGATCCATCTCCTCTGCGACGTTTCGTCATTGCGAAACATTCGATCACCTCCATCTTTGACCAGCTGCTGGACTTTGTGAAGGATGGCTGCGCCTTTGTGGATGGTGAGAAACCCACACACTCAGAGCTGTAGGTGCTGTGATGGTGTATGTTCGTACAAACCGGTCTGCATGCTTCCTGGAGTCGTTCTCAGCATCAGGTCTGAAATGGGGACGAGCGTGTCCTGCCCACAGATGCAGAGCCTGCAGCCTCTCTGCTGACCGGCACGCACCTCCTGCTCTGTCTTTAAATAAATTCTGGCTTCTCTCTGTGTCTGATGCTGCAGTGGCCACAGAGCGGACGCCAAAGGTCATGCCGTTCAGTACGCAAGTAGCCTTTGATGCCCTGACATCAGGAACATCTGAAGCTCCTCTCAGGAAAACTCGCTGTCATTTTCATTGTCAGTTTACTCGCTGTGTTTGTTTGATGTCAGAGGCGTGGCGCAGCGAGGACCTGGGTCAGGTGGCCATGGAGGAGCAGAGTTTGGAGATGCAGAGCTGTGCCATCAAGCTGACGACCATCAGAGACGTCCTGCTCAGGAGACACATGAAGGTGGCGTTTTTTGGCAGGTGAGCAGTTTACAGAAACTGCAGAATATAGGCGGGTGAGCCTGCACACTGTAGAAAACATTGATTCAATTCAATTCAATTCAATTTTATTTATATAGCGCCAAATCACAACAAAAGTCGCCTCAAGGCGCTTCATAGATACAGAGAAAAACCCAACAATCATATGACCCCCTATGATTGATGTAGCTTCTAGGTTGGAGAAATGAAGCCAAGGTGCTGCATTCTACCTGAAGGCCACCAGATGGAGACAGCTACTAGTTATTTGCAAAGTGTGACTCTGCCCACATTATATCACTTCACAAAAAGTTTCAGTAACAGCAGAGTATAACAGTGAACAGGAGCTAACGGGGGCTAACAGGCGCTAACAAGAGCTAACAGGCGCTAACAGGTGCTAACGGGAGCTAACAGGCGCTAACAGGAGCTAACAGGCGCTAACAGGTGCTAAAGGGGGCTAACAGGAGCTAACGGGGGCTAACAGGCGCTAACAGGCGCTAACAGGAGCTAACGGGGCTAACAGGCGCTAACGGGGGCTAACAGGCACTAACTGTTAGCAGTGACCGTGGTCCACTTGATCCAGTGACTACAGAGACTGAAGTTTGTTTTATTGACCCAAAATACTGACAAGCATTCAAACATTTTCATATCTTGCCCAGTATCAACTGAGGGTTGTTGATAACATAAATATATCGTGTTGCGTGATGTTGGGGAGAATGCCATTGTTACTCTCCGCAGCATTAGTAAACACACTCAGAGGGCCTAAGCTAACGTTCATCTTCAGCCTTGCCGTGCCCAGTTTCTCCACATAATGAGTAAGATGCTTGTACTTCCTCTGAGAGAGAAAATACGCTTGTTTGTTTACTCATAGTTGCCGCAGTTTATCTCGTCTACATGATGCTCAGTTGGTTTTTTATCATGTCCAAAATGGCCGACAAGTTACTGTCACGTGCCAAGGAGTCACATGTCTGCAAAGCCTCTGTTGGTGCCCTAATCTGTGAGCCTGGTTCTGCTCACGGTTTCTTCCTGTTAAAAGGCAGTTTTTCCTTCCCACCATTGCCAAAGTGCTTGCTCATAGGGGATCACATGATTTCTGGTTTGCTTCTGTATGATTGTAGCATCTCTGAAGCTATTCCCAAAGTAAAGAGTGCTGCGCCCCCCTTAAAAATCAGGAAACCCCACAGGGTCCACCCAATCTTATAATGGATTTCCTTTGAAACGTCCATTCAAAAAACATCAACCCGCCTGCCTTCAGTATATTAGCAGTAAGTTTATGTCAGAGTAATGAGTGACATCACAAACTCAAGTGCTAATTCCCTTTTTATTTCTAAATAAATCGATTTATATGAATATTTAACAGAACATACACGTGAGTTATTTCCAGAGATGGGCAGTAATGTGTTACAAGTAACGGAATACAGTAACGCGTTACAAGTAACTACAAGTTACTTTTTTCGAGTAACAAGTAAAGTAAGGGATTACTATTGCAAAAAAGGTAATTAGATTACCGTTACTTTCCCGTAGGAACGCTGCGTTACTGCGTTACTAAAACCGTGATTTTTTTTGCGAGAATGTCTCATGACAGTGACGTAAGCGAGTGCGCCGTTGGTGACAACAGCTGTGTGCAGATCAACAATGGATCACATATTGATTGTGGGAGAGAGTATGAGCGTGCAGCGTTTAAAGCGTGGAAGTACTGACCTTACTTTGAGTTTGATTCCATAAAAAGTGACAAAAACATTAGTGTCCGCTGTGCGTGGGAAGAAAACTTCTTTTTACAGCGAAAAAACCCCTAAACTTCCAACAAGCACCGAGTAGCTACGACGTAATGGGAAACTCACAGAGAAACTCCCGTATCCTTCCACTGACCGCGGCACACCTGCACCAGGGTAAACCTCCGCCTACCACACTCCTGCTTTACAGGTGAAAATAGAGCAAAGGGACCGCTAAGTTTTTGACTTTATTTATTTTCTGCTGTGTTTTACTTGCATCTATTTGAAAGACTGAGTGTAAACACAAAAAATATTTTATTTTATGTGCTGGAATGTGCAGAAAATAGGTTTAAATGTTAAACTAATTTCTTCCAGTCAGAGAATGTTGCAGATAATTAAATGTTTGCTTGATGCATAAAGTTAAAAGATTAAAACTAATAAAACAAGTTTGATTACATTTTGTATGATGGATTATGTAGAAAAAGTAGAATTGGGCTGAAAGAGCTATCGCTTTATCACCTATTCAGGTTGTAAATCGTGTTTTTAAAAAGTAACTAAGTAACTAAGTAACTATTTACTTTTGAAAATAAGTAATCAATAAAGTAACGGGATTACTTTTTTGGGGACGTAATCAGTAATTAGTTACTGATTACTTTTTTCAACTTGACCAACACTGGTTATTTCAAACTGACTGCTGCAGGCACCTGCAGTACCTTTGCAGCCTACCAGGGGGCACCAGACCACACTTTGGGAATCCTTTTCAATATAAAGTGCTTTGAGGCGACTGTTATTATGATTTGATGCTATATTTAAAAAAATGAACAAGATCAAATTATATTAATTTATTTGACCTTTGACATCTGTGTTTTCGAGCTCAGTCATTCGTTCTGAGTCTTAATGAATATAGAATAAAGGCTGATATCACTCTTTGACCCACTGTGGCATTGGCTAATTTTCCAATCACAAGTCGTTAGCCGATGAGGGTGTGGTTCCTCAGTCAGACCCGCCCTTTCTCATCATATTGAATCACTGGCACAGTGAAAGCTCCACGTGAGCGATTTAAAACCATCCTTCAGCTCTTAAGGATGAAATTCTCCACAGAGCCCAAACAGTGAGTGTGTCCAGCTGTAAACATGTTGGGAGGCTGTTGGGACTGACTCACTGCTGCCCCTGCTGGACTATAGAGGATCTGTACTGTTTGTTGGCGCTCCATCTTTTAGCAGTACATGTTGATGCTTGTGATGTTTGAACTCATTTTTTACTTGAGACGGTGAAACAAAGAAATTGAGTTTGCATCAAAGGTGACGGAAGCTCGTAGTTCAGAGCTCCGGGGGTGCTGCGTTACAGTTACAGCCGTTTGTCCTCAGCTCTGATTCCAGCAGCAGTGTGTGTGTGTGTGTGTGTGTGTGTGTGTGTGTGTGTGTGTGTGGATAGAGCCTGATAAAAGCTGAGACCAGCTAACCGACGTTTGTTCTGTGAAAGCAGAGCTGAACACACTGATAAGGTTTATCTGCGACCTCCGGCTGAGGCACGCTCACAGTCGGACACGTGGATTTCTGCAGAAACTCATGATGTAACGACCGTCACTTGATAAACTGGGTGATGTAATAACTCGTCAGCTCTCACCCGAGGATGCTGAGGCCCTCTGACCTGTGGTGCTGCTCTTGTGCTGTCATACTGCTTCTTGCCCGACTTTGAAGGCCGAACCTGCTCGCTGTTTCGTTCGGTTTGAGCCACGATGATGCAGCAGGCGCTGAGATGAAGGTTTTGGTGTTAGTCAGCATCATTAAAGGTTTTCATATTAATTATAATGATTATACATTTGCTGTGGATCAGGACGAGTAACGGGAAGAGCACAGTGATCAACGCCATGCTGAGAGACCGAGTGCTGCCCAGCGGCATCGGTCACACCACCAACTGTTTCCTGAGCGTCGAAGGGACCGACGAAGACGAGGCTTACCTCATTACCGAGGCGTCCACCGAGAGGAGGAGCGTGACTGTGAGTGAGGTGACAGAAACCCTGCGGTGGTCACGATGCTCTTGACACGCCCGCTGGCGTGTGGTGATGACTCGCTGCCTCCTTCCTCCTCAGACTGTGAACCAGCTGGCTCATGCTCTCCACATGGATCCCACTCTGGACTCGGGTACACTGGTCAAAGTCTTCTGGCCTAAAAGTCGCTGCGCTCTGCTGAGAGACGACTTGGTGCTCATGGACAGGTAACACTCCCTCCTCCTGACCTTTGACCCCACTGATGACGATTCACTTAAATAATATTCTGTGTCAGAACCACAGGGTTCAGTTTCATCTGCATTTAGTCAAAGTGCCAGTACCAGTACTTACTAACACCGGTGACCTTTGACCTTTGACTCTTGGCCCAGCCCTGGGACCGATGTCACCCTGGAGTTGGACAGCTGGATCGATAAGTTCTGTGTGGACGCAGACGTCTTTGTTCTGGTGGGAAATGCAGAGTCCACTCTGATGAACACGGTGAGGAAACGACTCATCACACGACTCAGTCTGGTTGGCTGCGCGTGAGTGGCTGCGCGTGAGTGGCTGCGCGTGAGTGGCTGCGCGTGAGTGGCTGCGCGTGAGTGGCTGTCTTTGTTAAAGTGGAATAACTAATCCAATTCTGCCTGCAGGAAAAACTTTTCTTTCACAAAGTCAG
>NW_024582844.1:27082-39429 GCF_018398535.1 Haplochromis burtoni | reverse complement strand
TGTGTGTGTGTTTCTGTGTGTGCGTGTGTTTCTGTGTGTGTCTGTGTTTCTGTGTGTGTCTGTGTGTGTGTGTGTGTGAGAGTGTGGGTTGAGTGTCTGGTTTATGGTTAGCTGGTTTATGGTTAGCTGGGTTATGGTTAGCTGGGTTAGCTGGTTTAGGCTCAGGGTTATTCATTCATTTTTGATGGTTAGGGTCGGCAGCTAGGGAAAGCAATATGTCAGTGGGAGGTCCCCACGAGGATAGCAACACCCGACATGTGTGAGTGTGGCGGCGCCGTGCAGCTCTGCAGCTGACCCGTTCCTGCGCATCACCTCACAGCTTCAGCGCACAGACGTCCTCCTTCTAATGAACGCTGCTGTTTTTATTGTTACCTGCTTGGGTGTAAGTCAGGCTGGAAGGAGAATTATTCTCTGAGATCGAAGTAAAGCCGCTGGCAGCAGGACAACATCTCACTCGCCTGCACTGTAGGTGTGGATGCTATGGTAGAAACACACCGCTCCCCCTGCTGTCCAGGTGAGGAACCAGCACCTGGACCGCTGCGTGGGGTTCCTCGCTGACGAGCTGAAGGTGGTCGGCCTGGATGACGCCGCGGGGCGGATCTTCTTCGTCTCAGCTAAAGAGGTTCTGAGCGCCAGGATGCAGCGAGCACAGGGCATGCCTGAGACAGGTGAGACAGGTGAGACGGGTGAGGGACAGTGGGGGGAGCCTCTGCTCATTTCACATCCGCTCATTTCAAATGCATGACACATTTTTTCAGCCAATCTGTCTATTTGTGATTGGCAGCCTCCCTCAAAGGGGGAGGAGCTAAAACATCTGGTTCCAGAACGTGAGGTGAGGATTACTTTGTGAATCATGCAGAGCTGCTCTGATGGAGTCCAAGTGTGAAAATGTGGAGCTGCACATGAGCAGAAGAAACACACACACACACACACACACACACAGAAACACACACACACACACACACACACACACACACAATCATGAGAGTTATTAAAGTGAAACAACCATCGTCCTTCCTCGTGCTGCAGGGGGCGCTCTGGCTGAGGGTTTCCACGAGAGGCTGAGAGAGTTCCAGAGGTTTGAGAGGACGTTTGAGGTTCGATGTCTGAACTCGTGCAAAAATTCATTAATTTGCCAAAAACAACGATGTGACAGGATGTGACAGTGTGACCTTTGACCTCTACAGGAGTTCATCTCTCAGTCTGCAGTGAAGACCAAGTTTGAGCAGCACACGGTGAGAGCGTGGCAGATCACAGAGGCCATCAAAGGTGTGATGGACGCCATCAACATCGCCTCTGCCGACAGGAAGTGAGCCAAACACTCTCACCTTCACTTTGTTTATTCAAAGGCGGGCTCAGTGTGACCTTTGACCTCTGACAGGATCTGCTGCCTGGAGGAGCGAGAGGACGTGAGAGACCGGCTGGACTTTGTTCGAGGGCAGATTAACCGTCTGAGCGCCAGCGTCAAAGAGAGGATCAGGACTCTGAGCGATGATGTCACAGCCAAGGTAAATGCTCCAGCAGAGGGCGTGGCTTCAGGTCTGGTTTCAGATCGCAAAAGAAGAATGTAACTTCAGGAACACCTCGTGAAAAATCCACAGATGAAAGAAACCGGATCCTTGGCCTGTTCCCTTCTTCGGTTATCGGG
This sequence comes from Haplochromis burtoni, assembly GCF_018398535.1. Lineage (NCBI taxonomy): Eukaryota > Metazoa > Chordata > Actinopteri > Cichliformes > Cichlidae > Haplochromis > Haplochromis burtoni. The sequence continues at coordinate 37,781 of NW_024582844.1, read as the reverse complement.
TGCTTCCTGTTCCACATAGCCCTGTTTTCTTGGTTGCCAGGTTGGTGGCTCCAGTCAGACGACTTCCAGGTTTCAGGTTTACTTCCATTCCCTCCCTTCAAAGTGCAGACTGTTGCTCACTGTAGCCCTAACTCGAGCACAGGGATGAGGCAGGCGGGAATCATTCATGCTTGTAATAGGTCGGTCCCTCTGTGACTTCACTTCCTGTTCTTCTTTTGTCCTTTGACCAGAACTGAATCCAACCTGGTGTGAAAGTTTGATTTCTTGTTAGCTGCGTGAAGGCGTCTGAGATCAGCGCATCAAAGCGAGCGCCAAACCTCCTCCCTCTGACCGTGGCACGTCTCCATGGTAACCTGCTGTTTCTCCCTCAGGTGTCCTCGGCGCTGACGGATCAGATCCGCTCACTTCCTGTTCTGGTGGACGAGTTCAGAGCCGACTTCAGCCCCACGCAGGAAACTCTGCTGCTCTACAAAACTGTGACTACACGCACACACACACACACACACACACACACACACACACACACACACACACACACACACACACACACACACACACACACACACACACACACACACACACACACACACACACACACACACACCCCTCCTTTTTTAGCATCCTCCTCCAGGTTCTCCAGTCTGACGCCCAGGACAGAACCAGCCTGTTAACCAGCTTGTTCAGCCTGTTGGCATCGGCTGCCTTCACCCGCTGCCCAGCACACAGCTGCAGAGAACACAGCGCTCTCACACAGAGTGATAAACATGATCAGCATTTTCCTACCAACATTAAAGGACCTGAGCCGCCTCAGTAGGAAAAGCCGGCTCTGCCCTTTTTTAAAGACAGCATTGGTGTTCTTGGTCCAGTCCAGTTTACAGTCCAAGTCTACCCCCAGGTACCAGTAGTCCTCCACGATCTCTACATCAGCCCCTCTGATGGTGACAGGGGTAGGAGGAGGAGCCTGCTTCCTAAAGTCCATGATCAGTTCCTTTGTCTTTGTGATGTTAAGTTGTAGATGGTTAAGCTCACACCACTCAACAAAGCTGTCCACCACACTCCTGCACTCCTCCCACCTGATACAGCCCACAATGGCAGAGTCATCGGAGAGTTTCTGCAGATGGCATGACTGAGGTTGTATCTGAAGTCAGACGTGTAGAGGGTGAAGAGGAAGGGTGATAGGACCGCCCCCTGCGGCGCCCCCGTGCTGCTCAGGATGTTATCGAGCGGTAGCCCTTCAGCCGAACACGCTGTGGGTCGACTTGTTAAATAGTCCGTGATCCAACCTACCAGTGGGGCGTCCATCTGCATTTCTCCCAGTGCTCCCAACAATGTCCAGGTGAGAATAAGCCTGGTCCAGCAGGTAGATGATGGCATCCTCCACACCGATACGGGGTTGATAAGCAAACTGCAGGGGGTCCAGCCAAGGCTCCACCAGCAGATGCAGATCTCTCAGGATGAGTCTCTCCAGCGTCTTCACGACATGTGAAGTCAGAGCCACTGTCCTGCAGTCACTGGGGGTTGATGGGTTCATCTTTTTAGGGACAGGAACCAGGCAGGATGTCTTCCAGAGTGATGGACTCATGTTGAAGATCCGATGTAGAACTCCAGAAAGCTGGGAAGCACAGCACCTGAGGACCCTGGGACTGACACCATCCGGGCCTGCAGCTTTACTGGAGTGGAGTCTGCCCAGTCCCCTTTGGATGTCTTCTGCTGAGAGGGACAGGGTGAGACAGGCTGAGGGGGCAGGAGAGGGGGGAGGAGAACATGCGGCCCTCCTCCTCCCCCAAATGTGTCCGCCCTGAGCTTGTTCTGTGTTTGGTTTCCTGCGCTGTACATCAGAGGTCCCCCCAAGTGTCGCTCTCGGTCCTTCGTCTGTCTGACGGCGCTGTTGTGTCATTTCCTGTTTAGAAGCTGCTGCAGCACGTGGAGGAGCGGCTCATTGGTGGTTTGGACCACCGCTGCTCTGTCGGCGTCCTCAGAGACATCAGAGACGCCCAAAGTCACATGATCGGTAAGGCCTCACAGTTTCATCACGTTCTTTGTATGCACGTGTTATTATTTAGTTCCACTGTGGTGCCCTTTGTGTTGGCTGTGGTTGCTTTAAGTGCTTTACGAATAAAGATGTACAGACGGACGGCTCTCCTTGCTGACAGGAAGTGGGGACACTCTTTCTTCTGCTTGGTTGTCCTCAGACGCTGTCCGTCCTCTGCTGTCTCCGGCTCTGCAGGAGCAGCTCTCCACTCCCTCCGCCTCGTTCGAGCTAACCTACGACCTCGGCCTCGCCGCCCTCTGTGCAGACTTTCAGGAGAACATCGACTTCCAGTTTTCTCTGGGCTGGACCGCCCTCGTCACCCGCTTCATCGGTGCCGCAAACGCCAAACGAGCGCTGAGTGGCGCCGACCGCGCGCAAAAGGCAAGTTCAGCGCAGCGTCACATCTGTGAAGCCTTCAGAAAAAACAGAGTGCACATGGAAACTGTCTCTCTGCTGCAGGAACGCTCCACCTTTAGGGATGAAATGGTGGTTTCCATAGCAACGGGTCTGGTCTCTGTCACATCCAGGGCGTCCATGACGGTGCTGGTGATCGGCGGAGTGGTACGTTTTACTTTACAGCATTGCTGAGGTTCAGTAACCAGGTGCTGCCCCTCGGCAGGCTTCCAGAAGGTGGCCAATCATAAAAAGGGCCCAGTACAGGAGAAAAGATGAAACTGCAAATGATGCCGAGCGTCTGCGACAAATAAACACGCAGGCCTGCTAAGCTGGTCTCTCTCCAGGAGATTAGTCCAGGAATGACTCCGAGCCACTTCTTATCTTTTCCACGAGGGCTCTGTTAAAATCGGGGACAGGTGTGTGTCTCTCAGGTGTGTGCTGTTGTCACTGCAGGTGTGGCGTTCAGTGGGCTGGCGTCTCATCGCCCTCTCTGTCTCTCTGTATGGTCTCCTCTACCTGTACGAGAAACTCACCTGGACTGATGCCAGCAGGGAGCGCGCTCTGAAGCAGCAGTTTGTCGAGCACGCCGCTCAGCGCCTGAGAGCCATCGTCCCCGTCGCCAGCAGCGCCTGCAGCCATCAGGTGTGCAAGTAAGACCCCGCCCACGCCTGACGCACATGTCCAGGGAGCGAACACCTGGAGGCTCCGCCTTTAATCTGCTCTGTTTGTGTTTGAGGGAGCTGTCGTCCACCTTCAGTCGCCTGACTCAGAGGGTGGAGCTGAGTGACGCTGAGCTGGAGGGAAACATCCGTCAGCTGAGCTTCAGGATCCAGAGACTGGAGAACATCCAGAGGCGTTCCAAGGCCTTCAGGTCAGAGCTCCGAGCCGCTCGTGGTTTGGAGAGTTCACAGGAACTCCTGCTCAGAAACAAACTTCAGTGCACGAGATGCAAAAGTCAAATTCAGGGATTGCACATCAGATCTTTGGTGTTTTCTGGACAGTCAGCGTGCAGAGATCCCAGAAGTCCCAGTTTGGGAATCATGAATCTGGTTTTCCAACGTTTGGCAGCTTTGGGTCAAAATAAGGTTTAAAAATCGTTTTTCTGTGCAGCGTTTACTTACAATATTCCAGCGTCCATAAACACACCCCACGCACTTCCAGGTCCTGTTAGCATCTCAGCAGAAGCTGCATGTCTTAAAATCTTGTTTTCGTTTGTTCAGGAACAGAGCCACCGAGCTGGAGACTCAGCTGGAGGTCTTTTCGGTTCAGTACCTGCAGGAAAACTAAAGAAGAAGAACTGCTGCTGTGGTGAAGCTCCTGGCCAATCAGAAGCTGGTGGAGAGTCCTGAGGTATTGCTCGTCGCCCAGCGTTAACACCGACAGTCGCATAAATCCCAGACAGCTCCCTGCTCAGGTGACCTTCGTCACCAACCAACACAAACCAATAGAGGACAGCTTACCACTGAGGGCTGAACAGGAAGCAGCAGGAGACCCTGAGTCGACGCTTTTGCTTTAGAATCAAGGGTCAAAGTTCGTCTGTAGGCTCGTACAGTCTGGCCTTCATGAGCAGCTGATGAGCTCCTGAATCTTTGGCTCCACCTTCAGGCCGTTTGGGTCTCCTGAGGTGGTGAGTGGATGCTCCGCCTTCGCCGCGACCACAAACAGCTGAACCTCAGCAGCTTATCTCACACCAGCTTCTAATATCTCATCATGTGACTGTGATTAGACGTATTGATCAGTGATAGAATCCATAAATCTGTGCATTATTGCTCCGACGTGTGATGTGTTACAGAGCTCCACCTGGCAGGAAGTCAACCTTCTAGTGAAAAATCAAGAAAATAAAAGCATTGAATGTTCTATGGCTTCATTTTTTCCTCTCTTTAATGGCCCTGGTGTACTCAACACTGTTTCACTGCTGAACGCAATTAAACACTTAGCTCACCCCTCACTGCAGCACATTCAATTACCTCCACCCGTCCCCATCAGGGTTACACAGACAGGTGGAGGTGGGAGTGCTGCAAAGAGCAGGTCAGGCCTCAGATACAGCCTTAAGCAGTTTAAAAGAAGTGTCCTGAGTAAGATTTACCAGTTTAAAGATCAGCCGAGATGAGCTGAGCCGATCTTGTTTGTGAATGTTTGAGTGCTGACCTGGTTTTCTTCAGGTTTACTGACCTGAGACTGGAGTGGTTCACACAGTTTTATAGTGGGAGTTCTGGTCAGGAAATCTTCCTGGATTTTTGGGTGTTGTTGGGATCAAATGAGCTCAGTCACCAAACCACTCAAAGGCTCTTGTCCTCGTCATGGCGCCCTTCTTCTTAACACACTTCTAATGATTACCGTGGAAAACTGAGCCTCACAGTTTTTTAAGTGAGAAAAGCTTTTGTCTCTTTTTGTGACTCTCGGCTCGTCCGCTCGACTCGAAGTTTGTTGTCTCAAGTTTCCTCTTCGTGCTCACGCTGAAGCCAGCAAATACACTTTGATCATGTCACTTTTGTGGTGTTTTCTCTGTTATCCTAATGTTTATCAATGAATGTGTGATTGTGGATGGACAGAGCTGATGCTTCTCTGCAGTGCTTCCTGCTGCCACTGGAGGTCACTGCTGCACTGCGAGCACTTTCCTCCCGTCAGACCTCCCCCTATAGCAGGGGTGGGCAACTCCAGGCCTGGAGGGCCGGTGTCCCTGCAGGTTTTAGATGTGTCCTCGAACCAACACAGCTGATTTAAATGGCTAAATTACCTCCTCAACATGTCCTGAAGTTCTCCAGAGGCCTGGTAATGAACCAATCATTTGATTCAGGTGTGTTGACCCAGGGTGAGATCTAAAACCTGCAGGACCCTCGAGGCTGTCAGGACCCCTGCATCAGCGCCACCTCCCACTTCAACATGTCTTTGAACACTCAGGTACAGGTGAGTGCTCAGACCCCACCTGTCTGCAGCTTTTTGCTCAGTCACATGATGAGTGTTTGAATACCCGGCCTTCTTCCTCTCTGACTGACTCGCTGCTCCATCTTGTGGTATAAACTGGTATTTTACCCTGCGTTGCCCGTTTTAATGCAGCATGTGCCCCAAAAGTCAAAGGCTCCGGTCTTTTGTTGTTACACACATTCATTTACAACACACAGCTTCAAGTTCACACTTTATCTTATTTGTCTGTGCTTCAGACAAGCTCGGCTTGTTTCCACCGAGTAAAATCTGACAGGACAAACTTCCTTCAGCTGTTGTTTCTGTGGAAATCTACGAGGGGGCAGGAAAAGCAGGACAAACCGGGGGGGGCTCTGTCACACTGCCCTTAATTAAAACACTCACAGTAACGTTTCTGCACAGAACACACTGATTAGACTCCAGGTTTCTATATCACCCGTTTAATATCATCAGTTTACATGTGATTACTGTCCGTACAGTCATTTACATCAGAACCGTACAGACGTGAAGACGAGCAGGACTCAGGAGAAGCAGCAGGACGAAGATTCACACTCCTCATCATCGTGTGGATGAAGTTTGTGAATCTTCCCGTTAATCTCTGAAGCAGGAAGCTGTGGATGAAAACGCGCTGGCTGTTTGCTTTTCTGGAGCTCTTTGCTTTTGTTACTTGGGCGTCCTGACTTGAACACAGTAAAACCCTCAGAATGAGAAGCGCTGTGGTTTCCTGTCAGCTGATCTGAAAAGAACCACAGACAGGAAGTCGTCCCGAACTAAGGACAGGACAGGAAGCCTTCACCGCTCCAGGACTCGGGGGACGCTGCTTTGATTTAGCTTTCGATTAACCGGATCAGCTGCTGCGCGTTTTCTCACACTCACCTGAGAACCAGCGACAGGAAGGAAGGGACAGAGCATGAACACGACTTTTCAGAATAAAACACAGAAACTGTAACAATAATACAAACATCAGTTTTAAACTATAACGTGTTAATGTTTGGAATCAATCACAGGCGCCTCCCACAGGCAAACACAGGAACAGCAGCAGGTATGACGGGACGATGAGCGCCACCTCCAGGCCAGGCGGGAAACCGCTGCAGTCGTTTTGTGAAAAACCTTAACGCACAGAAGTGCCGCTGCATCAGTGAGACATGTTAGGGTTTAAAATGATTAAATATAGCTGTTTTATTATTTTTTATAAACACAATGGAAATGTGCTCATAAACATGTTGGCGCTCCGTGTTTGAGGGTCAAAAGCTTCGTCCTGCGCCATGACTGGATTTGAAATATTGAGGCGTAGGCGTAGAGCATGGAGGGTTTTGCAGCATGCGTACACTTCAGGGTTAGAGAGATATTCTCTGGGAGAGTCTGAACAGAATGTCCTGAACTAGATATTGGAATCAGCGGTAGGATGAAAATAATCAAGGCTAGGCAGAGGGGTGTTTTTCTTTTCTGTCTCTTTCAGAGGAAGGAGCAGATACGAGGCGAGGTCGGAGGTGAGCAGGCGGGAGGACTCGTAGGGATCCAGCAGACGTTGGTTCTGGAAGAAGCTGTACGGCTCGCTGAGGGTCATCCTTTGTGGGAAGACAGACGGCTGTGTCACTCAGGGGGCGAGGCGTTTAACTTTTCAACTGCCAAAGCAAATCGTTTTAATTCAATTCAGTTGTATTTATATTGCGCCAAATCACAACAAAAGTCGCCTGAAGACGACAGATATTTCTCCTGAATTCCTTTGGAAAATATTTGACACATGCCCGAACCCTTCCTGCAGGTGGCGCTAGCCCTGATACAGCTGCTTCATCATCACCACATGGAAAACATCAGAATTCTGAGTTCTGTTATTCACCTTTAGCACCACACCTGATCTCAGGTGTGAAGGTGGCCTCTTGGTTGGATTTAAATAAATGCTGCTGCAGTACCAGCTGTTGCCTGCAGGGGGTGATACACAGAGGCGAGTTTCTAACAGACCCCTGCTGCTGTTTTATGGCTTTAAAGGGTTAAAAGTAACAAGGTGAAGAAACATGGGAGGAAAAAGCCTTAAAGTGGGCGTGTTCTGCTTCTCCTCACTCCTGCAGCTCCGTGGTTTGGATTACTCGTTAGGAAAGGACCTGGTGTTAAGCTTCATGTCCACGGACATCGTGAGTTTTTATAACCTGAGCTGAAAGACGTGCTGCAAGTGAACAGAGCCGATAGAAAAGCTACAGAGGCGAGAACGACCACTGAAGAGATTCTGGGGTTTGGACATGACAGGGTGACCAGCAGGGGGCGACTTTGGTGTGCGACTGTATACAAGTCCATGAGAAAATGAGCGCAGGGAAGTCTTTCCTGATGAGTCGCTGGTTTCACGTCTGCTTCATTAAAAAACAAAGTTTATTTTCTAAATTCTGGTCCGGTTAATGCAAAGCAGGAGAGGGGCAGAGTGGGCGGAGCCAGGTGACAGAAGGAGAAGGTTTAAAGATGGTAGTGACACCTGCTGGGATGTTCAGATGTCCACTGGGAGTGAGCAGAATGGACAGGATCAGACGTGAGTCCATCAGACCAATGGCTCAGTTGGTCTGAGCATGTGCAGAAGCGGGAAGGTGGAGCTTCAGGCGGGAAGAGAAGAGAAAGAGCTCAGAGGAGGTTCATGGACGTAGTGGAGAGGGTTGGAGGGTGCTGGGATGGAAGATGTGGAGAGCAGCTGACAGAGGAAGGAGACAGAGAAGCAGGCTGTGGTGGAGGATGGAGGCGGGGCTTCCATGAGTACAACAGAGCCGCCCACTTTCAAAACACCACGAAGGCGAAAATGCTCACATCCAACCGAGCTCCCGTGACTCTGGGAGCAAGGCTCCGCCCTCCCATGACTCGCCGTCAGACGTCGCTCATGTCGAAGGCCCTCATCAGCAGGTCTAGGTCGCCCATGTTGGCGGCCTGGAACAGCTCGGGGCGGTCCATCATTGAGATGGCGATCCGCAAGGCGGCCCAGATGTTAGCCGACATCTGCTGCTGGCTGCAGCGCTGACTCCGCCTCTGCTGGTTCAGCGCCGTGAGGAAGTTACTGACCGCCTCCCTGCAGGACCAGGACCGGGGTTATACAACTACATCGCCGCAGTAAGACTGGTCTGTGTGAGGTCAGAGGTCAGTGCCAGGGTTACCTGTGCGCTCCCAGGTTGATGCAGCTGATTCCCAGGTTGTACCGCGAGCGGATGAATCCGGGCTGCAGCTCCAGAGCTCTGGTGTACGCCTCCACTGCCTCCTCGCTGCGGTTTCCGTTGGCGAGCGTGGCTCCCAGACGGTTCCACAGCAGGTAGTCCTGCAGAGAGAAACCCCGCCGCTGACAGCGTCACTGCTCGTATGAAAGGACCGCCACCATGTTGACGTGTGTGTGTCCGCGTGCGTGTTACCTGTGGCCTGACAGACAGCGCTGCACTGAAAGCTTCCACCGCCTTGTCGAAGTCCGAGCTCAGGTTGAAGAGGACTCCCAGCCCGGTCTGCAGGTCGGGATCCACACAGTCCAGGTTCAGCAGAGCCGCCTCCTGGAAGAGGAGCAGCACGTCCTGCAGCTCACACCTGCGCACACACACAGCTTGGTTCCATCCAATCACAGAGGAGTTGGAACTTTACAAGAACATGCTGACTGAACTTCATACCTGGCAGGTGTGGAGGCGTGGGGGGCCCTGCACGGCATGGCCGGGGAGCCCCGTAGCGGACTCCTGCTGTCCTGGACCAGGTGTTTATATCGCGGGTTGTGACAGATCCAGCGGCGCAGCACGTCGCCGGCCTCCCGCTGCATGCCGCTGTTAGTGAAACTGACGGCGAGCGCCATGAGGGCCGGCAGGTTGTTGGGGCGGAGCTCCAGGCACCTGCAGCAGGTAAAGCAGATTAGCTCCAGCAAACAGTTAGCATGTCAGGGTTGAATATAAAGCAGAGCTCTCCAGCATGAAGGCGACTGACCTCTGCAGCGACACGATGGCGGCCTGCTCGTTCTCGTTGTCAGCCTGAGTCATACCCAGAAGCTGCCACGCCTGAAAACGTGAAGAAGAAGAGGAATGTGAGAACTCACTGATTCTGATTTGGACCGAGCACAAACGACCTGGCTGAAAATGGTTGGACATCTAAACGTCACGCAGCTCCGGTCAGCCCGTTTAGGCCCCGCCTTCTGAGGGACCGCTGGGTCTCGCCACAAACCTCTGCCTCGCTGTTTTTTTCCTCGCTTTCAGTGCCATGCATCATGACACAAAGATGAAGGCGTTCGCACGCAGCGCTCACGCGTGTTTGTAGTGCTGGGCGTGTGTGATGATGCTTAGCCTGGTGGTGGTGATGTACGTTTTCCAGCTGCTGGTAACTGTAATCTGTATCTGAGGGGAAAACGATATTCAGCACCTTCACTTTATTTTAACATCGTCATCACCATGGTAACTCGGTGGAAAGGCGTGCCTTTTCTGGCTTCCTCTTTGGACACGATTGTTTCCGTCACTGAACTTCTCCTAATTTGTCTCTTTGCCGGTGCAGACTTCTCCGCCCCTTTCTCTTCCTGATGCAGTGAAATGTGGGCGTGGCAGACTGCAGGCCACGAGCACGCGTCACCAACACGTGCTCGGTGGTACAAACAGAACTGGCCAGCACAACGTTTCAAATGTCACATGATAACTTTCATCTCAACTCCCACCGGTCGTGTTTCTTCCTGTTAAAAGGGAGTTTTTCTGCCCACTGTTGCCATAGCGCTGGCTCATAGGGGTGGAGTGTTTCTCTGGAGTTACATAAAAAGCCTTGAGCAGACTGTTGGTAGGATTTAGCTCTACATAAACAGAAGTGAATTTAATTCGATGTGTCAAATTATCTGGATGAATCTGAGATCCTGACATCGGAAGACGGCACACTGAGGTGATAAAGGGATGGACGAGGTTGCAACAACACTGTGGCGTTTAAACAATCCTCAGTTTGACCTTCATCGTCTTCATCGTGTCTACGCTCTCTCACGTCCAAATAAAACAAGCTGTGATCAGCTGTTGACTCTGAGAGCACAGGATGAGACTCCCATCGTCACATCTGCGTGCAGATGTTTCTGCGTGCAGATGAAACATCATTCACGGATGGCTTGCTGTTGCAGACCAGACACAGTGAAACGATGAACAGCTGGGCGCGTCGCATCACCTCTGAGTCCTGCGGGTCCTGCAGGATGGCGGCCTCCAGCAGCAGCACGGCAGTGTTCAGGTCTCCCTCCCGAGCTTTCTCCTGAGCCTCGGCGAAGACGTTGGGCCAGTCTCTGTACGGGTTGTTGGTGTTGAAATAGTAACCCTGCAGCGCACACACACACACACACACAGACGGACACACACAGACACACACACACACACAGACAGACACACACACACA
>NW_024582844.1:0-25125 GCF_018398535.1 Haplochromis burtoni | reverse complement strand
ACACACACACACACACACACACACACACACACACACACACACACACACACACAGACACAGTGTTACAGTGAACTCTGCGGTGGCGTTTTAACAGGTGAGTTATGAATAATGACTAATAGACTTTTCTGTAATGCTTCACAGGCTCCACCCTTTCCCGCCTCTCTGCGTGTTAACATGTGTGCGCTGACATTTCACCTTCCTGCCCATCTTTTTATTGAAAACATTTTCCCAGCATGCACTGAGGCAGTCATTAATAATGTCAGATTACTGCTGCGCTGGATGTTTGGCCGCTTTAATCTGCAGCTGGCTTCAGATCAGCTGTGGGCGCCTCGGTAATCCCGCTCTAATCCCTTCTCTGCTCAGGTGTTACATCATGGCGGCGTGGAGGTGACGCTAACACGCTACCAAACATCTGCTCACACACGTGAACACGGCGCAGACGTCTGCTGCCTTTTTGCTCGTCCCCCCTCGGGTCACCTCCGGTGTCACAGACTCGATCAGCGGCGTTAGCGTCGCGCTGCAGCGCTAACTGCTCAGAGTAAGACTGGAGGAATCTGAAATGTCGTCACGCACACGTCTGCAGTATTCGCCGAGCTGCTGCGGAGACACTGACAGCTCACGCTCGTTCATCTCAAACGTTGGTTTGTGTGAATCCAACTTTCACTCAGTGCTTTCTGGAGTTCTGGGATTTTTCCTGTTTTTCCAGATTGTCTGTGTGTGTATGCCACATTTACATATCTTTGTGGGGACCACAATTTGGCATGTTACTATACCTGTGGGGACCAACAGCTCTAATGGGGACGAAATGTGTCAGGGTTACAGTTAGGTTATGGTTAGGTTTGGGTAAGCAGCTGGGAAAGCATTATGTCAATGAGATGTCCTCACTGAGATATGAAAACACGACTGTGTGTGTGTGTGTGTGTGTTTCTATCTGGAGGCTTGTTCTGAGCTCACCTTCTCTGCAGGTGAGACGGTGGGCGGGACCGGCTGCTGGTCCTCGGAGTCCTCCAGCCAGTTCCTCCGAGCGAGCTCCTCCCACTCAGCCTGCATCTTGTCCCAGAACTCTGTGTCCGACTGTCAGACAGGAAAGTAGACAGACAGATGCTGAAAGGTAAACAGCTCAGACCGCCATGGCGTACCCACGCCCGGCTCACGCAGAGCACAGAGGCTCAGACCTCCTCGCCCACCTCCTTTCTCTTTTAGGCTTTTGACGCAGCTGACTCCTTTCAATGGGGAGGAGCAGCAGGAGCTCTACTCCGACAGCCGGGCCACCTGCAGAGGACGCTCCTCTCTGCCGCTCGTATCTGTGACCTCGCAGTTTGTGACGACAGGACTGCAGAGCAGCGAACCCACAGCTTCACCCTCTAAACAGGGACTCTGTCGGTTTGCCTCACCTTGTATGTGAGGAGCAGGATTTTAATTCTGGATTTAACAGGAAGCCAAAACAGGAGAAATCTGCTCTCTCTTTCTAGTCCCTGTCAGGACTCTTGCTGCAGCATTTTGGATCAGCTGAAGGCTTTTCAGGGAGTTTTTAGGACTTCCTGATAATAATGAATTACAGTCGTCCAGCCTGGAAGTAATAAATGCATGAACTAGTTTTTCACTCAGACATGAGGACCTGGTCTGTGCTGCCACACGTCTTTAAAATAAATATCCAGTGTGTTGTTTCCTCCACGCTGCAGTATGGCCGGGAACAGTAATGTGTGCAGGGCAGCGGTGGGATTTATGCACACGTGAAAGGCCATAGTTTAAATGTGCAGCGCCGTATAAATACTGGATCAGGACGCCGTCCATCATTAAACACTCGTCTGCCATGAATATGAAAGCGGCGCGTCTGGTTACTGGACCAGAGCGTCTTGAGCCGCCGTGAATATCAGTGCTGTCAGAGCCAATCAGCTTCAGAGAGGAGGCAGCGCAGCAGGCAGAGCGTCCTGCAGGAGGACACCGGCCGGGCGAAGAAGAGTCACGCTTTCACGTCACGTGCGGGTTTTCACCGCGTTACCTGCACTCAGCTGCACGCTGTCAGACTCGGCGTCAGCGACATCGATGTTAATAAAACGATAAATCATCATCATCATCACGCTCGAATGAAACACAACTGATGAAGCTGCAGGTGAATCGCAGAGACCTCACAGCAAAACTGATCTGAGAACAGCTGCGGACGCTCAGGTGACAGGAAGTACACGCCATCTGTTTCTGAGCATCAGCTGACTCTGAGCGGCAAGACAAGAAGACGAGAGTTTCCTCCTGTCAGTATGTCACAGATGAGACTCAGAGCGAGGAGACGGGGGAGCGAGGAGGCGGGGCTCGGCGTGAGGAGCGTTCGTTCGTGACATCAGTGTGACGAGGGCTGTGTCCCAATTCAGGGTCTGCAGCCTCAACGATCCTCAAGGGCCGCGTACTCAAAGACCGCTAAGGCCGGAAGTGCGAGGCTTGTGAAATGGGCGGTCTAGCCTCTGTTGCGCTGCCCAGGTTGCCTAGCAACCATGATACGAACAGCTGGAAACGTGTCATACAGCTGTGTTTAACAGAAATGAAGGAGAAAATCTTTTGTTCATTTGTTTGTTTCTACATGAGCTTTGATCATTCTCTGTAGGATTAAGCTCAGCTATTGGACGGCGTATATTTTAACGTAAAGGCTTTAAAACCAAGTTAGTACAAACGTCACTAATGTCACATGACTTTGCCGACATGTGGCCAACAGCAATGTTTTAATGTTCTTCGTTATTAAACATTTGCACATAAATAAGTGACATAATATTCAGTACTTACTTAAAGTTTACTCTTCGGACGCCCCTCATCCGCCGTTTTTTCCGGCAAAATTATCCACACGCACCGCCACGCTATGCATTCTGGGATATGTTGGGCCACGAAGTCTACACTGCCACGTCCTTAAAATTCAGGGGAATGAAGGACGCATTTGAGGGCCGCATTTCGAGCAGCCTTTGAATTGGGACAGCCTTCGGCGCGCCGCTGTGACGTAATCGGCCTTGAAATGCGGCCTTTAAGGCTGCAGACCCTGAATTGGGATACAGCCGAGGACGCCCGTGTCAGCGTGTTCTTACCTCCACAGCAGCTTTCGCCCGGACAAACTCGTCCTCCAGAGACTCGTTCCTGAGCAGCAGAGAGCGAGTCCGTCTGCGCTGCCGGGACGCCCCGCAGTCCTGAAAGCCCACGCACACACACACACGTGCACACACACACGTGCACGCACACACGTGCACATACACACGTGCACACACAGCAGCAGGTCAGTGTGAAGGAAAACAAAGTGACTGGGACAAAGTCACAGCTGCATCTGATGCTCCTCGGCTAACCTCCAGCGGTCTGCACTCGTTTCTCCCAGGCTGCCTGAACTGCACACTGTCACTACAGATGGCAGACACACCGGGCCTGATCTCAGTCACTTTTGGCACTCACCTCTCAGTCAGAGCGCTCGCTAACATCGTGCCGTGGTTCAAAGGTCACGATGAGGCGAGCGCGAGGCTGAGCTGCAGCAGCCAAACTCACCGTGACTCAAACCCACACCAGGGTCTCCAGAGCAGCACCCGCAGTGTGTACTCACTCGGGTGAGCAGATGCAGTACTGCAGTAGTATTTGCAGCATGAGCAGTGGCTAACCTGCGTTGAAGAAATGAAGTCGAGGTCGTCGAAGCTGTGGATGTTGAAGCTGTTCTTGGTCAGCGGGTCGGTTTTAAACTCTGCCGACCTGAAGGAGAACAGCACAGTGTTAAAGGGAACCTGCTGGTCCTAATTTTCTGTCAGTGTCTTCAGGTGAGCCAGAAGCTCCGCCTCCACCTTTCTACTCTCGGACCTGTGTGATGCCAGAGAGTACAGATACCCTTTCATGGTGATCCCAAGTTTAGAAACTCAGATGTTCTGTTTGTGCAGGAAGCTGGTTCAAAGTGGGCGGAGCTAAAACTGCGAGTTTGAGACAGAGGACGAGCCCAGTGTGAGGTCATTCTGAGCCGGGGTCATGCAGAGCTACGTTACCACAGCAGTTCACTGGACGAGTGATGGGAGGTGCATCTCTTCTCATATCTCCTCCTGCGCCCGCCGTCCTCCACGTCCAGGTTCACCTCCTCCCATTTCTCCAGAGGAGACGACAGGCTGACTGCAAACACAACAGCATACCTGAGGTCCCGTTATTATTCCTGGTGTGTGTGTTTATCAGTAATGAAGATGAGACAAGCTTCAGCCAGTAAAAACACAACATGGGAAGTGCAGCTGGGTGTAAACAGGAAGTGGGAACTCATCACAGTAAAAGCTGCGATTAAAGATGCTGCTCCTCACGACTCGGTGAGTTTAAAGCTTTTAATGAAATGAAGCAGTGCGAACCAAAGTGATGAAGGCCTGAGTGTATTTATAGATTTATAGCAGACGTGGGGCAGAGCCACACTTTTAGCTGATTTATTCGTCAATGACAAATTAAAGCTGAAAATCTGCCACAGTCTCAGAAACAGGTCCACAGATGAACCCGGAGCTGTGGGTACCTGTGGATCAGAAAGGCTCACGCTGCGAGCTTTGAGGTCTGACAGGTCCAGCGTGGCGAGACGGCGTTCAGTCCTCAGGAGGCAGCAGCTCACACGTGCTGGAACAAGCCGCGTCATTTCATGCTCGGGCTTATTTACGACGATGAATTTATGATGAAGACACTTTCCCATCGTTCACAGCTCCTGCTCCTCCTGCTCTCAGGCTGAGCTGCAGGTTTGAGCGTCTCTGGGCCAGATGTTGCTGCAGCTGTGGACGACGGCGTGCACTTTCAGTAATAAATATGAATACATGTTGTAATCGGCTTTTCTCCCGGGGCGTCTCTAGAAGACGCACAATCCCTCCACAGGGATCAAACTCAGTGAAGCTCGGGTTGAGAGATTGAAACCGTCTTTGGTCATGTGACTGTGGTCTGAAGGAGGCGGGGTCAGTCTGCTGCCTCACCTGCTAATCAAGGTGAGCGGATCACCTGAGAACTGAACACAGACCCTGCTCGCTGGCCTTGTCTCGCCTTTTAGATCCACGAACACAGAGACTCAGCCGCTCGCCTCCTCGCTGTCACGTGATAAAAACTGATGATGATGATGGCGTCGGGTTCAGGCTGCTCTCTGAGACTCACCTGAGTCCAGGGAGATCCTCTCAGGTGTTCTGGGACTAGCGGGCAGGTGTTCCACCTGCACCTGGATCAGCTCCGTCTCCTCGGGTTTGGCTCGGCGTCGCGGACTCTTCGAGCTGCCCTTCTTCCTCAGAGGGCTCCTCCTCCGCTCCTTGTTGCTCGCCCCGCTGCTCTCCCCCAGCTCGCTGAGGTCCACCAGATCCAGAGCTGTGGACAGAACTGCAGACAGCGGGAGAGGTGGACTCGTTACCCCGACAGGCTCAGTGTCTGTGAGAGCGGTCGGCCCTTCACTTTGGTGTGGATAACAGACAATAACAATATTTAACTCAGAAGTCAGAAGATTAGTGCTCAGAGTGCTCAGAGTACTCTGAGCACTCTGAGCACTCTGAGTACTCTGAGTACTGACAGTACTCCGAGTACTCTGAGTACTCACAGCATCACAGTTTCGAGGTTATTTAAAACAGATTTACTGCCCCGGCTCAGCCTCGGAGGCCGACGAGCTCGGTTAGGACAGGGTGCCTCCTACACGCACGACCAGCTGGGACTGAGACGCTCTGGCCGACCTGCAGCGTTCGTTCATCACGGCGTCCACGAGCTGGAGGAGGTGGCTGTGAGGAGGCGTCCGTGTCCACCCACCCTCATCAGTGAGTTTAACCATCGAGCCTTCAGCGGTGTTAGAGGAGGGTTACAGCAGCGCTCAGACGTGTTCTTGTCACCGCGCTCGAAGACGAATAAAGTTTGAATTGATCACGACCAATAACAGAACGCGTGACTCTGTGACCTCTGAGCGTCTCCCTGCAGCCCAGGCTCGGATCAGATAGAATTTCAGCCACACCACCTCCTCCCGTCCTTCCCCTCCCCTCGTCTTCCACAGCTCAGCGGGGCTCCTCCTCCTCCTCCTCCTGACACGTCGACAGTTTTTATGTAAATGCAGAAAGAAGCAGCACAGCAGCCTGAGTTTAATGTGAGGAGGAGGACAGAGCAGACAGGAGGACAGAGGAGGTCAGAGGTGCTAATTAATGGCCGGTGTACCTGCTGAGTCGGAGGTGACAGATGGTTCACAGAGGAGGAAGGAGGACGGCCAAGGGCGGAAAGTTAGAGGAGTGCAAGAAAAGAGAGGAGAACACAGAGATTTGGGAGATCAGAATGAGGGGAGGTTAGAGGAGGAGGTTTCTTCTCACAGCTCAGTCATGTTTAGCAAATTAAATAAAACAGAAATGGATCAATAATGTTTCCCCTCGTTTCTCCTGCACGAGGGCTGAAAAAGAATCCTCACACTGAGCAGGAGGAGGAGGTGGAGGAGGAGGTGGAGCCCCGCTGAGCTGTGGAAGACGAGGGGAGGGGAAGGACGGGAGGAGGTGGTAATTAGCGGGAGTCTACCTGCTGTGTTGGAGGTGAGCGGTCGGGCGGAGGGGGTGTCGCTCCGGGTCTCCGACAGGAAGTCATCGATGGAGGGGCTCAGTAGGGGCCGGCTCTCCTGCTGCTCCCCGACCAGCTGGAGGGCAGAAACAACGGGTTAGAGCAGACCGCCGAGGAGACGCAATAACACAATAAGCCCCCACCCCAAGGCACATACTGTAAGGTAAAGACTCCACAACAATGCAGAGAAACCCAACAATCATATGACCCCCATGAGCAAGTGCTTTGGTGACAGTGGGAAGGAAAAACTCCCTTTGAACAGGAAGAACCAGGCTCAGCGAGGGGCGGGGCCATCTGCTGGAGAAGGACAGGATAAAGACACGCTGTGGAGGAGAGACAGAGACTCTTAACAACTAAAGACGAGTTCGCTGCTACGTAGGACTCTGCATGTCTCTGGGTGGCTTCGTGTCCAGAGGTCAGAGGTCACGTTTGACACCATCAGCTATGGTTACACTCTGTCAGGACCTGTGAAAGTGAAGCTAAAACATGAAGCAGAAATCTACGCCGGCTGCTTTTAAAAGGACGGCTCAGTCAGGTGACAGGATGGAGCGGAGGAGGCGGAGCAGCTTTTAGGGCCCTGCAGTGATTACAGGAAGCCGGCGCGGCAGAGCGAGCCTGTCACATTATGAAAGGGTGATGAGATAACTGGTCCAAAGGTAATGAATGTGTCTGAATGAGGCACAAACATGTCGCCTGCACACGCTGGTGTCTGAGCGGAGCCTCCTCACAGCGGCACGACTCAGACACACAAATGAATCACAGCTGCCGCTGATTTCACCGGTGAATGTCTCGTTCATCCGAGCCGCTGCTGAGGGAGCAGGAGAGGCTGAAAACGGCCTGCAAAACACCAACCGTGTGATGGAGCACATGCCCATGCCTGTGTCACAGCAAACCTTCAGCACCGCTCGAGCAGCAAATGAGGCGCCGCGTTCTGCACCGCAGGCGCAATCCGTGGGCGCGGTGCGCTCCCGGCTCTGACCGGGCTCTGTTACACCTGCAGAGGAGCCAGCTGGTGTGGAAACACCGGTGGATTTGTCTGTGAAGGTTCTCAGTCATCCAGGTCATCGTAGTCAAAGGAGCTTGCAAAGAAAAGCGTCTGGACTTCTTTAAGTTTCCTGAAGATGTTTCATCCGAGAAGCTTCTTCAGTTCAAAGGTAAAATGGCCGAGAGTCCCAGATTTAAACCCAGTGGGACTCTCGGCCAGTTGACCTTAGAACTGAAGAAGCTTCTCGGATGAAACGTCTTCAAGCAACTTAAAGAAGTCCAGACGCTTTTCTTTGCAAGCTCCTTTGAAAACACCGGTGGACAGATGTGCCCAACAGGCCGCTCTGCTGCCTGCCAGCTCTGAAGCATTCTGGGAAGTGTTAAATCCCAGTCTGATGCCAGATCACAGATTATTTTATGTGCCTTCCTAATCCTAATCCACAGCGCTGTGTGCGCCACATGTTTAATCCCGTGAAGAGGCGAGCAGCACCGCGCAGATTCACTGTGAACTGATCGCTTCAGAATAAAGGCCCAAAGGAAAAAGGATATGAAACAGCACGGATCAGGAAACATATCCGAGATCATAAATCCAGAATGAGATGGGAGGATAATCCAGAGATAAAACAGCTTCAGAGTTTTATCAGCTGAACCAGGAAAAGTGGAGGGAAAAGTCTGGATGTGACACAGAGCGATGCTTAAAACCGTAACGTCGCTGGATGACTTCCTGACCACGTCGCAGGAAGAATGGCCAAGGAGGCGTTTGCTGTTTCAGGGCGTTCCTTTGTCATCGGGGATGAATCGGTCTCACAGTTGTGTGAGTCACGAATCTTCCCAGCTTCCTGCACATGTTCATCCTGCTGCTTTAGTTTTAAAGGTTTCGATGACCTCGGTGAATCCTCACTGCCGTGTCTGGAACAGAAAACTCTCCCGAACTCCAGCAGGGATCCGACTCTGTGCCCAGGACGAAGGACGAGGTCTCCTTTTCCGACCTGGTGAGGTCTTTCAGCTCATCCTCAGAGTTCATCTGACACAACAAACACACCGACGACACTGTTCTGTCTTCCTGTCGCTGACAGATGATATTCAGATCATTTTTCAGTGGGCTTAGGGTTACAGTGAGCGTCCGGTAAAAGTGTCGACGAGGAGGAAAGAGGAGAGCGGTCAGAGCTAAATGACTTTGGTGCTGCGTTTAAAAGCCGGGGACAGCGCGGGGACAGCGCGGGGAATCGCAGCGCCGCGGCTGTGTGAAGGTGCGGCAGCTGGCAGCGATGAAGTTTCTCTCTCAGCGGAGCACAGTAACGGCAGCTGCAGCAGAGCGGAGGGTCAAAGGTCGGTGACATGATCACACTGAAAACTGCGTACTCTGCAGACGGGAATAAGACGGTTGTTCACTCAGACTAAACCTGAGAAGTCTGACAGCGGCGGCGGGACCGTGATGCACAAAGAAATGTTTCAGCAGGGCAGTAAAGGCGCTGACCTTTTACCTGCTTGCTGTGAGCAGGAACTAAATGTCGAGCTGCGAGGGGGAACAAACAACTACGGTGGTCATGCCAACCTTGGTCATCACGGGGAGGAAGGGGTTCCCTTCAGAGGACGTCTTTTTTACCAGGAAGCTCCTTCAGCAACAACCTTTTCCCCTACGACAGGCAGACGGGCAGGGTCGCCGTGATGGGCGGAGCCAGAGGCGGCGAGTCGTGATGTTGTGTCAGTCTGTGCAGAAAGGCTTCAGGTTTAACGCTGGCAGCTTTTCCGTCTGGCTCAGTGGCGAGGAGGACGTTTCTGATCTGAAGCTGAAAATGAGGAGACTCACCAGAGCTCTCATCTGTGCACGCTGTCCACCTGTACCCGATCTTTCTGCCGCTCGCAGCAGGTCCGTAAATCATTCACATTAAAGTTTATCTGAAGAATTTCTAGAACAATCAATCAATCAATCAAGGCTTTATTCGCCACGTGCAGGTTGCCCTGCAGTGAAATGCCCCCCCCCCAACCCTACACACACAACACAGACATCACATGGGGACACAGGTCAGAGATCGGTAACATTACAGAAAAACACTGAAATATACACAACGATGGGAAAGTACAAGAGGAAAAAAGAGACCTCTACTCATGCTGGGCTCCTGGGAGGACAGCACGAGAACAGGAAACAAAAAACTCCTCTGCACAAAAAGCACATAAATGTCCACAGAACAACATTATGGAACACGTGACCAGCCACAGGGTCGGGTGGGGGGTGAGGAGTAGGGCTGCCACGATTAGTTGACTATTAAATCGTCGACGACTGATTTAATAGTCGACGCGTCGTTTGAAGCTTTGTAAGATCCCAAAAGACGCAGGAATAAGTAGCAGGATTTAAGAGTGTAATAACGGACTGAAACAGAAGATGGCAGCACTGCATGTACAAGGATGCCAGCTGCTGTTAAACCCCGAAGAAGAAGAAGAAGAAGAAGAAGCTGTGTCCCAGAATTCATAGCGCGGCCCAGCTTAGTTTCCAACAATGGCGGCAGCTAGTTAGTTTTAATATTACTCTTATTATTCTTTCTGGGTCACAAAATAAACGTTTAACATATTTTCATGGAGAATGTAGCTGTGTAAACCTCAAATATCTGCTCAGTTTATCAGGACACCACATATTTTCAAAAGCGCTCCGACGTTTTCAGAGACGTCTGTTACCCACTAGCTCGATAGCTAGCCGGGGGCTAGGTCACTAGCGCCGTGAGAACACCGGACTCCCGCAAATCGTTTTCAAACCCACCGCCGTCTTTCACTGCTCAGGTTAAACATGATATATGAGTCACTTAGATAACTTACAAATGTTATTGTTTGGCTTTTTTCAGTATTTTATTTGTTCCTGAGTAAATCTGTTTGGCTGAGATTAAAGTTTTAGTTTTTACACAGCTGAATAAACGTCAAGCAGACAGCTGATTATCAGAAGTGTGAGATGCTGGAGAATTTACTCCGGTGTCCTGTTATATTTTAGATAGCAAGGAGTTTATTAAACTTCACCGAAACAATCTGCAGATTTCATTAAAATTGAATAAACTATCATCTTGTCTTTATTCTTAGTTAGCACAGACCGTAAACACTTAAAGCTGTAAGCTAATGATAGTTATATGAGAGCAGATGCTGCTGGTGCAATAAGCTGTAGTTTCACGTCCAATGGATGATGATCTGATTAGTCGACTATCACAATAATCGTTTGTGGCGGCCCTAGTGAGGAGTCATCCGAAGCAGCACAGCAGCCATCCTGACCAGTGCTACCATTCCAGTGCGGGCTCAGACCCGCCGTGTTCCCAGGAGGCAACAAGCATCGAAGGCGTTTGGAAGAGGAGGGGGGACGAGTGGGTATCAGTGTGTGTGTGCGTGTCCAGAGTTCAGCTGAGACAGTGTCCTTCGCCCCGCCAGGCTCAGTAAACAGTCTTCCAGCCAACCCAGGTGGCCTTGCATGGAATGGGAAGAACAGTCTAAACACAGTCGTTATCAGGGAGTTGTTGTTCGGCTCCAGCCTTGAGACCACAGGTAGATATCTTCAGCATCCTCGATCAACAGTCCCGCCAGGCACACGATCCTCCATGTCTGCCACCCGTCCATCATGTATCCGGCAGGGAAAGTCCCTCCAGGGCACTCGGGCTCTCCCGAGCCCAGACTTCTCGTTGAGAAAAGGGTGTCAATAGCATTCAGAGACCAGTTGATCAAATCCATAATTCTCTTTAGGTTTTAGAAACAGACTGTGAGAGACTGTTCCAGGGAAAGTAATACACACGAGACGAGACAAGGACATAAGAACTAAGCAGGGAAGATAAGGGAGAGGAGAAAAGTGCGACCGCCTTCGCCCAGGGCCAAACGAGAGCCATTCTGTTTTATTCTGCAGAGGGAAGTCATACGTAAACGAGATGGCTCTGTGATGTCAAAGGAGCTTGCGAAGAAAAGCGTCTGGACTTCTTTAAGTTGCTCGAAGACGTTTCACCTCTCATCCGAGAAGCTTCTTCAGTTCTAAGGTCAGATGGTGGAGAGTCCCAGATATAAACCCAGTGGGAGTTTCCCCCCAAAGAGGCTTTAGCTGCTGAAGACAGCTAAGCTCAGCTCTCTCTGACCATCACTCTACTGCACATGGGCAGTAACATCGGGCGTAAATGGAAACGTAACAGACATCCAAAGACATCCAGCTCCCTGAAACCTGGACTAACCTCAGCAAAATACATCTGTGAATAAATATAATTCAGGCACGAGAACCACGATAAGGTCCGATCCACTAAAACTCTGACCCGGCCCTGAGGAACCTGCAGCTCAGGTACGACAGGTGAGCTGGTTCACCTGCTGCCGTTCAGAGGGAGGAATGGCGAGTCGTGACGAGCGCCAGCGGGCAGAGGAAGGCGAGCTGAGAGCAAAACGCGCCTCTGTGAACTCGGCAGCTGTAATCAATAAAACATCATCTGCAGTTTTATTATTAGAGCCGTGATGGAGGCCGAAAGCAGCAGCGCCCCACCACCACCATCATTAATGGATGACTCGCTTAACACAGACATCACGCTACAGCGAGTGACCTGCCGAGGGGCACGCCGCGTTCAGAGGTGGCTCCAACATATATGACATCACTCTGAGGTCATGTTTACGTGAGTGGACGCTCTGACTCCACACTCAGGTGTAGGGCAGCCTCATGCCGCGCTCTAAAGGTACTTGAGATAAGCACACATTTCAAGCGTTACACAGTGATTGGACAGTTTTTGTGATGTCATCCTGCATCAGTGGGACAGTTCCTGCTCTCCAAGAGCTGACAGAGCAGCGGAGTAACTAAAGTAATGGGTAACTTTTTACTGAGGAGTAAATCCATGATGACTCAAAAGAGTAGTTCAGAGAGCATCAGTGATCAGATTATTCAACCAGGAAGGATGTCAGCCGGACTTCATGGTTCTACTGTGATTCTACTGTAAAAATAGAAGACACACAGTAGAAACTGAGAACGTATCTGTCTCCATCTCTGTTCTCTCTCCCTCACTCTGTGTGTGTGTTGTGGAGATGCTGTCAGACTATAAATAACCTGCTGTTGTGCTGAGCAAACAGTCCTCCATCAGCAGAGCTCAGTGCTGCTGCAGCACATCCTCAGTGTGCAGCCAGACTACTGCAGTACTCTGCTGATACTGCAGTACCTATTAGTCACAGGGAGTCTGAGAGCTGCCCTCCATCACACTTTGCGTGTTTTTTTTTATGAAACATGGGCCATGAAGCGGCTGTAACAGCTGATCACATAAACAGAAGTCTGCTGTCAGACGGGCGGATGCTGGGGGAGGTGGAGGGGTGATGCCTTTAGTGTCGCTCAGTAAATAAAGCGCAGGTTCAGGTGCGGTGGGGAAACTGTGCCAAGGACGTGAGCTGACCCCAGAGAGATTCAGATCCTCCCGCAGCGCTGCTGCTAATTAATCTTGGATGAGTTCCCCCCCGTGGCTCTCCCAGCTCCAGCCGTACTGTAACTACAGCAGAGGACGCCGAGCGGCAGCCTGCAAACGCGCTCGAGCTCAGGGCAACAAAGAGTCTGGGTGTAAACAACGGCAATGCTCTCAAACACACCGCTGCCCCACCATCTTCCCGCCGACTGAGGGCCGGAGCCCTCACGGATCATCAGGGATCACCGTGCTTCTCCACAGCACTGAAACAAGCCCTGCTTTGTTCAGGCTGGCCTCTGAGGCCCTGAAGGCATCCCGCCGCGTCCATGCCCAATGATCAGATCCCCGAGGACCTCAGCAACCTCCTGTTCTTTGGAGATTCTCAGTTACGTTTTACGCTGGTTTCACAAACAGCAACAGCACTTCTGTTCTCTTTAGAAACTCAAACACAGTAACGTGAGGCCTGTGAGGACTCACTCTGCTTATTTTAGACCCACGTTTCTGTCCGAGTCCAGATCAGAATCCTTCCACACCAACAGACGGGTTAAAAGAACACAGCCTCCTCTCCACAAACACCTTTCTCTGCCCTTCTTCTGACGGGACACAAATGATGAGGCGGACCGCCGTCCTTCCCTCACAGCAGGTCAGTTTGTTCTCGTTCTGCAGTGTAAAATCGCTTTGATCTTTCATATTTGCCACGAATTGCCAGGACAGGCAGTCTGCTAGCACCAGCCAGACACCTTTGACATAAACACACATGGTAGTTCTGACAGGTGGGTGGAAAACCCCTCGTCCTCAGACGGACTCACAGGTGCTGCTGATGACCACTGAAACTTTACTGGCCTCGTTTGGTCTTTTCCAAAACACTCTGACCCCGCCCCTGAAGACTGGGCGGTCACTGAGGCGTCAGATATTTCTAGTGTTTAACTGAGTCCCAGCTGTTTGCTTCTGTCTCGCTCAGTGTGCACAGGTGAAGTCGATTCAGAGGAATCACGAACACCTGAGACATGACCTCGTAAACTCCGCCTCACATCTGCAGCACGCCACTCTGCTCAGTGGACCGAAAACCACAATCTCCCAGGAGGCTGTGTGCATGTGTGTGTGTCACTGGGATTAGGCTGAACACTTCCTGCAGCAGCACTGCTGAAGCTTCCCTTTCACCGAAGTTAATGAACAAACGTATGAGACCACACGACCCTGAATGCACCACAGGTGGAGAAACATGGCGGCAGCATCATACAGTCGCTGAGCTCGCTTACTCCATGTTTGAAAGCTGGTTGAAATGGAGCAAAAGCAGAAGTGTGAGGCCTAAAACTCTACTTCAGTGTTAATGAAGGATCCTTTCAGCTCGGAGAGCTCTCACTGAGCTGCAGGACGAAGCTCAGCCCAAATCTGAGACTTGTGGTCTCTCTTGTTGCCTGATATACCGTGCTTCCATGTCTGTTTGCACACATTTCAATGACTCGTTGCACTAATTGCCCATTTTCCCTGCAACATATAAAGCAATGCTCCAGATGTTTGCATAGTACGGTCCGTTAGGTCCTTCTGAGCAGTCTTCACTGTGGAAGTGGAGCCCTGGGAAGCTCTCTGTGATGCTCTTTGATTCTCTCCTTCCTCACATTCACACTGGTAATGAGGGCGGACGTGCCCTTTCTCCAGCCGAGCGCCCTCCCGAGATGTTCACACTCCTCCACAGAGGAGGGGCAGATACTCACTCACAGTGTTCAATGACAGGTAGAGAAACACTGGGTGGGGACGTTTGTGGGGAGGAGAGCCCTCGACCGGGCACCAGCTCCGTCTCCTCGTCCTCACTCTGCAGGCTGAGCTCTGCGTAGCCTCACGTGACCCAGTTCTCCACCTGCTGCAGGTTCTTGTTAGACCGACCCTGGAGCTCTCAGCTTCAGAGCAGAACCAGGACCACCAGCTGCAGGACGGCCGGAGACGGCCCGGGGATGGCAGTGGCTGCCCTTTCAAAATGAAAGCGAATTTTCTGCTAGTCAGTCAGATGAAAAATAATGAAATAAAAATGCTAAAATGTGTCAGCGTGTATAATCCAAACAACTGAAGTGTGATTATGAGTCAGGAAGCTGAGCATCGACCTGTGAAACGTAAGGAAATGATTTTCTGTGCAGCTCAGCATTTTATTGAATTGTATTGTCTGCCTGTTTCTCTGCTGATCGCCCCCTCCGGGATCAGTCTATTTGCTGGTGTTTGAAGGACTTTTTTTCCCTACATTAAAAACATTATTTAAATATTAACTTATTGATGCTTCTGTGATGAAAAAGTGTCCTGATTCTGTCTTTAAAGACGGAGTTTCACAGGAGGAACTGGAAGTGAGAGAAACCTCTGGGGTGGCCAGAGCTCTACATGTGGAGCTGAAGCTGTTTGGAAATGATGATGGAGCAGCGAGAGCGGCGGTTTGTCACAGTGCAGTGATTAAATCATAAATCTGCCTGCTCTGCGGCAGCTTTACGACCCTCCACCGATGACAACCTGCACATTGTTTCAGTCCCTGCAGGAGCATCACAGGCAGATTCCCACAGTTCTGCAGGCCGCAGTCTGAGCACAGAAGCCCAGACATCCTCCAGCAGGTGAGTCCCAGCTCTGCCCCGGGGTCAGGACATGAAATGGTCCAGGGGGTGCTCTGGGCAGATGCTGAACCCTCCCTCAACTGGATCCTCTCAGAGCTCCTCTGATCCCGCAGACGCATTTCATTCATTTGACTCTGAATGCTGAGCTGTGACATCCACTTCCACCACTTTCTGATTCACAGACATTTGAGCAACAAAAACATTTCTCTGCAGAAGCATCGGAGAGACCAGTCCAGCACCTCTTATGATCACAATATCTGACTTTCAACACCCCACTTCCTTTTTTACTCTTTTTACATGTGATGCTTTGTTCACAGCAAACGCTGCCTGATTGTCAAGTAAAAATATTTCTCCCACAAACTTTTTCTCCTTGTGCTGAAACGTGTCATTCATTCAGCATTTCACATCACGGTCGCTGACCAGAACTGAAAACCCAAACCACAGCCCTCAGAAGGCCCATCTGCCAGTACAGATGGACATCCATCCAACCAACCGTCCATCAATTCATCCAACCGGTCATCCATCCAACCGTTCACCTATCCATCCATCCATCCATCCATCTGTCCACCCATCCAACCGTTCATCCATCTATCCATCCAACCGTTCATCCATCTATCCATCCATCTATCCATCCATCTGTCCACCCATCCAACCGTTCATCCATCCATCCATCCATCCATCCATCCATTCAACCAACCATCCATCCATCTGTCCACCTATCCAACCGTTCATCCATCTATCCATCCATCTATCCATCCATCTGTCCACCCATCCAACCGTTCATCCATCTATCCATCCATCCATCTATCCATCCATCCATCCATCCATCCATTCATCCAACCATCCATCCATCTGGTCATCCATCCAACTATCCATCCATCCATCTGTCCATCCATCCATCCATCCATCCATCCATCCATCCATTCATCCATTCAACCAACCATCTATCCAACCGTACATCCATCCATCTGTCCATCCATCCAACTGTCCATCAATTCATCCAACCGGTCATCCATCCAATCTTTCACCTATCCATCCATCCATCTGTCCATCCATCCAACCGTTCATCCATCCATCTATCCATCCATCCATCCATCCATCCATCCATCCATTCAACTAACCATCCATCCATCTGTCCGTCCATCCATCTGGTCATCCATCCAACTATCCATCCATCCATTCATCCATCTATCCATTCATCCATTCAACCAACCATCTATCCAACCGTCCATCCATCCATCTGTCCATCCATCCAACCGTTAATCCATCCATTCAACCAACCATCCATCCATCTGTCCGTCCATCCATCTGGTCATCCATCCAACTATCCATCCATCCATCCAGTCATCCATTCAACCAACCATCTATCCAACCGTCCATCCATCCAACCGTCCATCAATTCATCCAACTGGTCATCCATCTATCCATCCATTCATCCATTCAACCAACCATCTATCCATCCATCTGTTCAACCAACCATCCATCCATCTGTCCGTCCATCCAACTATCCATCCATCCATTCAACCAACCATCTATCCTACCGTCCATCCATCCAACCAACCATCCATCCAACAGTCCATCAATTCATCCAACCGATCATCCATCCAACCTTTCACCTATCCATCCGACCATTCATCCATCCATCCATCCATCCATCCAGTAGGGCTGGGCGATATGACCCAAAATTCATATCTCGATATTTTTTAGCTGGATGGCGATATAAGATATATATCTCGATATTTTTTTAAGCCATAAAGTAAGAACAAAAAGAGAGTTCTTAGTCAAAGCTGTGTCCCAGATGTCACACAGGCACTTTTATTAACATAGCACAGATGTACATAAAAATTACTCAAAAATAAATTATGAGCATTTATTAAATAATAATGCTCCATAAATAAAAGAAAACAATGTTGTTTTTGTGCATAACAAAAAGCTCACAATTGTGCAGTCAAAATGTAAACTAAAAGACGAGCACAATAACAAAGACAGATTTCACAGCTGCTCTGTTCCCAACTTGTACTGCGTGACTGACAGCCTGGAGTTTGAAATCCGCTTCGCAACCACGTCTCTTAACAGGTGCCATTTATGGTCCTTATACACAGTAGGGTAATATTACGTTGAAGCACAGTACGTATCACTCCGCGAGGCTCAGCCGTAATGCTCCGACAATCCATCAAGCGGTGCAGCTCCGTAGCTTACCAAAGTCGTACTAAAACATTTTTGACAGATTGCTGAGCGCCATGTTCCACATAAAATCGGTTCGCGGCCATCAAGCACAACCAGAATTCATACATAAGGCTGCATGGCGTTAGCGTGGTTAGCTCGTTAGCGTGGTTAGCTAGCTAACACGTTGACGCCGTCCAGCCCCACGCACGGGGCGATGCGCAGTAACTCGTTAACGGAGATTTGCCGTGTCCATCTTGTCGCTTCCTGCAGGTGAAGCGATGGGGGAGGAGGGGGAGTTGTGTTCAGTGAAGGAGAGGCGAGGCCGAGTAACGTTGCGTAAAGACGAAAGTGGACGAAAGAGAGGCAAACTTGCGGCTCCGCAAGTATAATTATAACGTAACATAGACTATATCGATATAAAGGATATGGTCACATCTTATATCTCGTATAAAAATATATCGATATTTTTTAAAAACTCGATATATCGCCCAGCTCTAATCCAGCCATCTGTTCAACCAACCAACCGTCCACTAGGGCTGGGCCATATTATACCGTTCACGGTAATACCGGTATAATGTTAGGCAACGATAGGAAAATGAAATATCGCGATAGAATGGGAGTAAAACGCGCATGCGCAGTGCCTTTGTTTTCATACGCACATGGCCGATTGTTGAGTGAAACAGATGAACCAGAATTGGTTTGTAAAAATGGTGCAACTTCAGTGATGTGGAACTGGTTTGGTGTTTGTCCGTCAGATACACGACAAAGCACATTTTTTTGCAGAACATGCAAGCGGCCGTCGTTATTGTCGTATTTGTCGGACTAAGATGCTCTTAAATCTGGGAGTAATCTGGGTCCTAAACTCCGTATGCTTCAGGTCAAACGAACACTGCAGCATCACTGAGAGTTAAAAACTGTCTAAATTCTTTCATCTTTAATAAAACGATCAGCATTGCTGCTTTACCAGGTGTAACTATGAAGTTTAACTTCCAGGCATCCATGAAAACAAAATGTATTACATTTAACGGAGTTAGAAGTTAGCAGGAAGCTAGCGGAAGTTAGCTCGCTAGTTTCGCTAGTTACCTAAGCATGATATAGCATGTTCTGACTGAGAGATTTCTGAAAAAATCAAACGTACAGCTCTGCTATCACTTCCAACATAAATGAAGACAGGAAACTAAACAGCAGTGACGTTTGTAGGGTTACTGAAGTTGGGCTAGCTGGTATATAATGATGTGCTACGTGATCGCTAGCGACACAGCTATGTTAGCATAACATAAACAGTGAAGCTGGAGGACGAACACTAACACTTTTCCACTTATAAAAGTTAACGTGAAGGTTCCTCATGGTTAGAGACAAATGCAATCGCATGGCAGGATGCTGTAAACGGACCAAACTTCAGTCAGGAGAACAACTGAGATAATCCATCCACAATACGAGGTTAGTCATTAATATACTGCAACAACATGGGAATAGAGCAGCTGCCAGAGAATTCAACATTAATGAATCAATGGTACAGAAGTGGAGGAAGCAAGAAGAATGAGTTTAATAAAGTTTGATTTATCTGACTGCTTTGTTTCGCTTAATGTGCCTTATAATCCCGTGCACCTTATGGTCCGAAAAATACGTACTGCACACTGCAGTTTAATGTTGCAAAGCACCTCTTTTTAACTTCAGTGGATATTATACATGGTTATGCTCAGGATATGTCAGCCCATTTCTACTGGAAATGCCTTTTGGTTAAACTTTCAGCAAGGAATTTGCATTTGCACTGTTACATTTTTATAAAGCTTTAATGTACATAAAAACCAGCTTCTTGTTTAAGTGAAAATAAATGGAAGGTTGTCTTTTTGCGCTAGTAATGTTGTGGAGTTGTATTTTGTCTCGCATCAATTATATCGTCAGTTATATCGTTATCGCAAATTTTCAAATATATATCGTGATAAATATTTTTGGCCATATCGCCCTGCTCTACCATCCATCCATCTGTCCATCCATCTGTTCAACCAACCAACCAAATATCCATCCATCCGTTCATCTTCTTCTTTTTATCCGGTTCAGGGGTGGCTGGATCCTCTCCCAGCTGAACAGATAACCTAACATCCAAACACTTAATCTGCCTTTGTGTTGTTAGGAGGAACCCAGAGAGAACCTACACAGGAACATGGAGAACCCGGTCAGTGCTGTTAAAGCACCACAGCCTGAAATGTCTCTGACAGTCAGTGCTGGAGTTTTTATGATGACACAAAGAGGAAGGTCAGGACTTCACTTCTGTTTGCTGCTGAGTGGATCAAAAACACTCCAGCCTGGTGTGCTCCTGATGCTGATCCAGTGACAACAAACACAAACACAGGTCTCATGCCTCCTCTGCTGCTCACAACAGTGACTCCACTAAAACGACATTTAGACACGCTACACGACGAAAAGCTTCACCAGGTTAGAAGAATGACGGAGGCGGTCGTCAGCAGCTGAACTTTGCCTGATTAGTCACAGCGATGGTTTACAGGACTCTTTTTAATCTTAATAGAACACTAAAGAAACTTTCACACCCTGACAGGTTCAACTCTGGGACTGAGGTCAGTTTCATATTTCAGCTGTGAAGCTGTAATCTCATATGTAATGTTCATATTAAACCTGAACGCTTTGAGACGTTTAACAAACGAAGGAAGACGATGTTTTCTGTGGAGCAGTGAATAACCGTGGATTCTGTTCTCAGATCTTATGGAGCAAAGAGAAAACATCAGAGGTCCAGATCATTCAGGAACACATCGCAGGTTATAATAATGTCAGGTGCAGCATCAAGCTGTTCCATTAAAAATGGAAGAAAGTGATCAATAAAAGTGCTGATGTTCACTTTCTAAACACAGGAAGCAGGTGATCTGCAAGTGTAAAACGCGGAAATATCTGTCACAGCAGAAGCTGCAGTCAGTTTTATGCAGGGACTTTTACATCCTTTATTTATGCAGATGAAAACTCAGCAGACATAAGAATGATGATGATGATGATGGTGTGGAGACAACAACACAGAGTCATTTCTTTAAGCCCTCCAGAAACATAAAAACTCAGGTATGAGCTCACCTGGACCTGGTACATGTCTCAGTCCTGCAGCTTTCAGCGGCACGCAGCTGGAGGCGAAGCCGCCAGCAGTGCACCTACACCCGGTTTCAGTGCGACAGACGGCGCGGTGTCTCTCCGGAGGCTCCCCGCCTGAAAGCTCCGCGTCCGGCTCTGACTCGTCCGAACGCCTCAGGCTCCGGGACGCATCTCACTCCGCTCCGGCCAGGGGAGGGACGAAGGTGGAGCGAGCAGAGCCGAGCCGCTCCGAACAGCTCCGAGGTCAAAGCACACCGGCGAAACACAGCCTCTTCCTGTCAGCGCTTTCACAATAAAAGTCACAGCTTTAAACTTCATTATTTAAACGGGCTTTCTGTTGAATTACTACCAAATTAATGGAAACCACACATTTCGGCACTTTTATTTATGTTATTTTAGTTTTTTCTGTGAAAAGCACTTTGCAAATAAAGGTTTTTAGGCATTGAATTCAAAGTGTCAGACCTTTGGTTGAAAAAGCAGATAATTTGGAGGGTAAGCTGTCAGAGATCGGTCTGTGCTCTATGTCCAAACTAAAACACACCTAATCTTTGGTGTGTCCCACGGTTACAGGCTCTGTTAGAAACTGAACTCAGATCAGTTTTACATCCACTCCAAGAGACTGAACATCTGTGAGTGTGGGAGTGTTGGACCTATGGCGGTGTGACGCAGAGGAGCAGGAACCTGGATGTTTGATCTGGTTGTCATAATTCCCTGCATGAAGCTTCACACACAAAGTGCATTCTGGGTAAACTTTCAGGGCTCATATCAGCATGTAGGACAGGTGTCTGCTCAGCACAGGTGAGAGCAGATAAAGGTCTCCTTTGTACCTGCGTGTGATGCCAACGTCCAGCCCTCGGTGTCAGAATATTTCCTTTGATATGATCACCACGCAGCTCACAGCTGTTGTTTGTGATAGTTTGTATGAAATAATCAAAAGCCTTCGGTCCTGCAAAGGTTTGTGTGGATGCCGAGCAGCCTGGATCACAGAGGCTCTCAGGATCAAAGATGGATCATTAGATTCAGTTACGATGAAGAGGATGTTTCCTGGATGTTTTCCAGCTTCTGCCTTCAGGATGACAGCGTCCCGGCTTGAGCCACGCACCTGAAGTTCAAGCGCTACATGTTTCACTGTGTCGCTTTGCAACACGAATGCATGTTTCACTCAGCAGACTGGAGATCTGCTCATAGACGGCTGCCTCGTCTCACCTTTCCCTGAAGATCCCAGCCTGGGTGTCCACATTTCCATTCTGTGCTCACGTCAAGTCTGTCACCTAGTGAACATCTTAAGCCATCACTCACTGACTCTGTAGCAGAGATCCCTCAGCAGCTCTCAGGTCTCCTGCACTCGCTGTGGTCCTCAGGCATCTGGACGATGGAGAGACTCTATGTCTTAGCTGGCTTGGGACCAGCTCAGTGTCTTCCATCTCTAAGAGTGTGATTACAATGGTACAACTACAGCCTCTCACCTGTGAGAGTCCTCGTGTGGTCCATCAAATTCCTTTTGCGCTGAAAGCCTTCATGTTCAACAAACCTCTGGTTACAGACGTTCCTGTGGTATACCAAAACACTTTTCAAGTGTTTCCCAAGGATGTGGCCTCCCACCAGTGAGAGTTCTCAAGTGGCGTTTCCAGGTCTTTTTCAACCTGAAGCTTTTCCCACATGTTTTGAAGGATTTTAACAAGTTTCTTTCTTTGGGCCTGACTCTTGATGGATTTTTGGCAAACATCAGACTCTCTACCTGTGGCAGCATTGCAGGGACTCTCTGACACAGTCCAGCTCTCCACATCATCCTGACGTCTGTCTCGCTTCTTTCTCTTCTTTGGCACTGAGGTCACAGTTTCACTTAACCCTGACTCTTCACACTTGCTGGATTCTTCATCTGTGCTTTCACTTTGAGGAGAGTCATCACAGAGGAGCTGCTCCCCGTCTCCTCCTGGTTCACTGTGCTCTCCTTCCTCAGCAGCAGTCACCATGAAGGTATCCGTCTCCTCCTTCAGTCCCAGCTGCTCTCCCTCCTGACTGCTGCACAGTTCCTCCTCTTCCTCTTTAATCTGTGAAGCTTCTGGTTCCTCCTGCTCCACACTGGAGCTCCTCTCCTGGTTCCAGAGCTGCTGCTCAGGGAGAAGTCCTCCTCCTCCTCCTCCTCCTCCTCACAGACCTCGCTGCTGTGGGACGTCTGGAGCGACAGAAGAAAGAAGTTACTGATGCAACCGCAGAAACATTAACAGGACTTTACAGCATGACTGCATCACTCATGAATGTGGACAGGCACCTGAGTTCACCTGTTTTGTGGTTTAAAAGCCACAAAGACGCTGTGTTTAGAGAAAATGGGTCTCAATTGTTCCCATACTGCTGACACATACGGGATCACTGAGGGTTTTTTCTTCTCCAGCTTTGACAAAAGTCCAGCTGGGATAACCACATTTACTCAGGGTCAGCTTTTCATCCATTTCATTAATAGTAATAAAAATCACACAGCAGTAATACGTCGAAGATCCTGAAGTTTGATCTGATTTCCACCAATGAAGACTCTGAGCACGCCACAAACACATTTAATGAACAGCATGTGTAATTCCTCATTTACTTTAGACCCACATCAAACAATAAAATAAAGCCGTGTGTTAGTATTCATTCACGTCAGACTCTTTGGTGTTGAGTATATGAATGATCAGTAGTAGAATGGATATGATTCATTATGGATAAAAACCTGAACGAGGCCTTTTCTTTCCATTTTCTCTCCTTTATTATTTATAACACGCTGTTTATGTGTTTATGGCTCAGTTTGGTACATTTAAATAGGTTTTAGGAAGAAAGGAGGACGTTTATTCCAAGCGGAACAAAGTATTTGAACATCCTCCTCCTGCCGGAACTTCAGAGCGGGACATCCGGCGGAAGTAAACATTTTTAAAAGCGGCAGTATGGTTGTTCCAGCGTGAACTTTTGGAGGCTTTGTGCTGTGTGTGAGCTGAGTGTGAGCTGCGGCAGCAACGATGCCTTCAGTTCAGTATCTGAGAGAGTTTATCAACGAGCGACTAACTGCTGCTGCTGAACAAATATTCTTGGAGTTTGAAAAAACGATCGTCCAGTACGAGGAAGAGATCGACCGTCAGCGCAGACTGCTGGATATCACCTGGAAACCCCAAATCAAGCTGCACAGGACAGGTGAGTGTCCCTCTGAGGGAGCATCCTGATCACAGCTCTGCGGGACGTTTCTGATTGTGAGGACTTTTTGGAGATGTGAGCTAACAAAGAGCAAACAGAGGACAGGACTGCGCTGCATTCAAACAGCAGGCGCTGAAATCAGCCTGGATTTGAGCTTTTCTCTGACCTGGATCCATCACTCAATCCTGTGAATCGTTTGAAAAACTTTTTGTTTGGCGGTGAAACGTGTGTTTGATGGTGCGTTCAGGTGCACCTTCTAAACTCAGTAATCTAGCCTGAAAAGGTTTTTCCTTGGTTTCCTTTCTTCTTCTGCAGAGCTGTAAAGAGTTCAGTGTCTTTTTTATTTCTCCATCAGTGACGTCAGAGTGGTCGCCCGGGCCCTTTGTGATGATGTCACATAAAAGCTAAAGTGGTACACAGCACGTGCACGGTTCCTGTGGTCACATTTACACACGTGTGAGAACAACAAAGTCCACCATGTTGTTGTTCAGAGTCACGGACGCGACTGAAAGAAGTGACACAGAGTTTAATGTGCAGCTCGGCACAGTGACACCTAATATTGAATTTATGAACTGTAGTGGCAGTGCGGTGCTGCTGCTGTGCTGAGGGGGCTTTACCTTCCAGATGTTCGTCTGAATAAATGCAGATCTGAGATCAGTGACTTACAGCTGACTGGACGGCTTTACTCTCACACACGAGCGACGCAGTCATGCTGTAAAGTCCTGTTAATGTTTCTGTGGTTGTGTCTTCTTTCTTCTGTCTCTCCAGACGTCCCACAGCAGCAGGTCTGTGAGGAGGAGGAGGAGGAGGAGGTTCTCCCTGAGCAGCAGCTCTGGAACCAGGAGAGGAGCTCCAGTGTGGAGCAGGAGGAACCAGAACCTTCACAGATTAAAGAGAAAGAGGAGGAACTGTGTAGCAGTCAGCAGGGAGAGCAGCTGGGACTGAAGGAGGAGCCTGAAGTTCATAATGATCCTGTGCAGTACGAGGAAGAGATCGACCGTCAGCGCAGACTGCTGGATATCACCTGGAAACCCCAAATCAAGCTGCACAGGACAGGTGAGTGTCCCTCTGAGGGAGCATCCTGATCACAGCTCTGCGGGACGTTTCTGATTGTGAGGACTTTTTGGAGATGTGAGCTAACAAAGAGCAAACAGAGGACAGGACTGCGCTGCGCTGCATGCAAACAGCAGCTGGTGGATTTGAGCTTTTCTCTGACCTGGATC
>NW_024582843.1:401441-431320 GCF_018398535.1 Haplochromis burtoni | reverse complement strand
TGTGTGTGTGTGTGTGTGTGTGTGTATATATGTGTAATGCGTGTATGCGTAAAAGTGTTGTTGTTGTATTTGCCATGCAGACAGCAACTTTGTATCCTGCTGTGGTTTTTGGGATCTGCTTCATCCTCAACTGTTTTATCTGGGGAGAACACTCGTCTGGAGCGGTGAGTGCCATGACTTGAAAGTCACACATTCAAAAATGTGTGTGTCAGCTATGCTTTCACATACTTCACATTCTGTTTAAAAGAAGAATCATTTATCCTTAATTAACTTTTTAACACATTTTACTGGATATGCTATGCTTTTATACTGTTCCAGTTCTAGATGCTCAAAATAACATGGCCAGAGTTTCAGATAATTAAATCAGTGTATGTACCAGTAATCCATGTGAGCCAAAAGATCTAAATCTTCTGTGTCAGGCAGTTTTTTCCTTGCTCTTGGATATTCCTGCTGATCCAAACTTTACTTTTATCGATTATGAGGTGCAGCCAGTTAACAGAAAGCTGTTTTGAGATGAAGAGGATGAACTGAGAGGCTGCACCAAGACCCAGGGTATGGCAGAATAGTCGAAAAAACCTCCTGCCTCCTTTGCCAAACTAAGGCTTGGTGGAAAATGTCATAAGATAAAGGAAAGATGCAACGGCATTTCAACAGAATAGTATCAGCATGCACATTAACAGTGATGGCAGACGTCTTCCAGTACAGTGTTCAGCACATTGCACATCCTACTTTACCCCATGTGTTGTTACAATGTTATTTCACAGAGGTCATATAAACGAGAACCACCAAGGGGGATTTCTAAAGACAGGAACATATTGCTAAATATGCTTTCCTCCTCCTTTGTTCAGGCCTGTTATGACCCAATCTATCTGAGCTAACCTGAAATAAAAATTATTTTGTGACAATCATCAAGCTGGTAATATGATAGTCATTATTAATACAAACTGGGCTATGGAAAACCTCAGATGACCTTTGGGGGGGGAAAAAAGCTAAATGAGGGTCATGAAGAGAGATTTAGAATGAAATCACCTTATTACACATAAAAGTTACATGTTTAAAGTGAGTGTGTTAGTTTTATATCTCAAACAGTCACTTTACTCACTTTTATGTTCTTTATCTTCCTGCCACTAACACAGAAAAGTCTAACTTGGGGATGATAGGTGACACCAATATCATTGATTTTCCATCATTTTTTTTTTTTATTGTAAAATTTGATACTGTGTGTTTATGCCCTTCTGAGATTAACTAAAGCTTTAATCGGAACAACAACTTTTTGTTGAAAGCATCTTTGTGTTGGTTATTGTGTTTTGAAGCCATACCACCTCGAGTAAAAATGGAATTTGACCATATTTGCCTGTAATACCAATTTGTACCACCAGATGGTGTAGCAAGTCAATGTAGTGTACAGTCTGGGTCTAA
The DNA here is from genome assembly GCF_018398535.1 of Haplochromis burtoni. Classification (NCBI taxonomy): domain Eukaryota; kingdom Metazoa; phylum Chordata; class Actinopteri; order Cichliformes; family Cichlidae; genus Haplochromis; species Haplochromis burtoni. Next base: position 429,901 of record NW_024582843.1, on the reverse strand, counting down.
TAAGGCACTAATCTGGAAGGACAGGTATTTGAGTGGATGAGACACCAAAGAATGGTTTAATGTGACTCACATCAACTGGAAACCATGATTGGATGCAATGGAAACTAAAGTTGGGTAGAAAAACAATTGCAGGGAATTTTGGCTGGTAAAACTGTTAAAGGAAGCATCCACGGGGGAAGTATACTATACTATGAGGTGTCTTCTTATTTGTCACAGAATAAAGCATCTGTGCTGTAGGTGTGGTTTAACTTTAAAGATTAACTGAACTCTCACATGGATTCTTAAACATCTTGACATCATCTCTGTATGGTCTGTAGGTCTTTTCCTTACCATATATAAAGCACCTTCAGGCGACCTTTGTTGTGATTTGGCGCTATGTAAATAAAATCGAATTGAATTTCTGAATAATTCTTCTTGTGTTCCTTATGTCTTCTCTCACTTCAGGTCCCATTCACTACAATGTTGGCCCTACTGTGCATGTGGTTTGGCATTTCCATGCCCTTGGTCTATCTTGGCTACTACTTTGGCTTCCGCAAACAGCCGTATGATAACCCTGTACGCACCAACCAGATCCCTCGGCAGGTCCCAGAGCAGCGCTGGTACATGAACAAGTTTGTCGGGTAAGAGTTTAGTCTATCTCGCATTCTTAGGTGCTCCAATGGCTAATGGTTTGCTTAAACGCAAGTTATGATTTAATCTTTCCTCTTCTTTCCATTAGCATCCTGATGGCTGGGATCCTGCCGTTTGGTGCCATGTTCATTGAGCTCTTCTTCATCTTCAGTGTAAGTACATGTGCACCGTTGCATGTCCGAGCTCCTCATCTTTCAATGCTATTACCGTATTTTTCGGCCCATAAGGCGCACCGGATTATAAGGCGTATTAAACGAAACAAAACAGTCAGATAAGTCAAACTTTACTCAACTCATTCCTCTTGCTTCCTCCACTTCCGTACCATTGATTGATTAATGTTGAATTCTCTGGTAGCTGCTCTATAAACACTGGAACAACAGTATATGTTGTTCCAGTGTTTTTCTAATTTTTGCTATGTAACTTTACACTGTCCACTTTCTGCTGTAACAAAACAAATTTCCCACGTGTGGAACTAATAAAGGTTATTTTATCTTACATTAATGACTAACCTCATATTGTGGCTGGATTATCTCAGTTGTTCTTCCCTACTGAAGTTGGTCTGTTTACAGCAATTTTCCATGCGATTGCATTTGTCAAAAAAAACATCGGGAACTTTTATCAAGTGGAAAAAAGTTGACGCGGACGGAGTTTTGGACCCAGATTACTATGAGTCGCGAGGCTCCTGACTACGGTAGCCATAACGCACAGACAATCCATCAAGCAGTGCGGCTTTGTAGCTTACCAAAGTCCTACTAAAACATTTTTTGACAGATTTTTGAGCGCCATGTACCACATAAAATCGGTTTGAAGTCAGTAAACACAGCCAGAATTCATAGATAAGGCGCACCAGATTATAAAGCGCGCCAGATTATAAGGCGCACTGCCGATTTTTGAGAAAATTTAATGATTTTAAGTGTGCCTTATAGTGCGGAAAATACGGTACACAGTTTTCAGAAATAACACAGTATCTATTTTCTATTTAGAGGATATGTAACTGATGTGTAATCCTCCTCAATAATGCTAGATTCAATGTGTGTATGTGTGTCCATCCACCTCCAGGCCATCTGGGAGAACCAGTTTTATTACCTCTTTGGCTTCCTTTTTCTGGTCTTCATCATTTTGGTGGTGTCCTGCTCTCAGATCAGCATTGTGATGGTTTATTTCCAGCTCTGTGCAGAGGTAAGCACATTAATTGCATACTATTGTCTCTGGCTGCCAGGCTTTTACTTGACATACACACATATCTCACATATTGTTGGTTATGTTTTTCACCTGTGTGGCACATATCTGTATTATATGAGCAAGAACTTATGCACAGCCTTGTCTCTCTCTTCTTCACTGTCAGGATTACCGGTGGTGGTGGAGAACTTTCCTGGTTTCAGGAGGCTCGGCTTTCTATGTCTTTGTTTACGCCGTTTTCTACTTTGTCAACAAGGTAAAAAGCACAGGGTTGTTTGAGACACTCCCACAATAAACTCTAAAGAAAGCACTGTTCTTAGCCATGCTGTTGTCAATGCCTGAAGAGTCATCAGTGTTGACAAAGCCTGCCTAATACCTGAATTGAAAGATGGCAGAATTAAATTTAATTTTGAAGATTTCCACCATCGACTCACTCATATGTAAAAATGTTATTTTGTTGGACCTAGTTTTTTGTTTTCTTTTAACGTACAGACATGGACTGTATAAACAAACATAAGCTTTAGTCTCTGATTGGTTTGTGGATTTCTGTTCTGTAACTTCAAAGATTGATATTTTGGACACTTGAGTTTTGAAAGATAGAAGAACATTTTTGGTTGAGAGGGTTGAGCTGGATCTCACTGAGAACCAGTCACAGTTTATGATTAAGAGTTTACCAGCTCAGTGGAGCCAGCTGCCCTTATCATAGGAAATGGCAGGTAATCAGCTAGTGCTGGCTAGTACTAGCACAAGTCTAACTTCCAGTTAGACTTCTACCACCATTTTTGTTGTTGCAGGTTCTGTGTTTCCTCTATAATACTTCCAACAATGCTGGAAAACAAGATCATGGCCAGCAAAATGAACTCTGGAAATGGCAACCTACCATGGGGAGTTCAGAGCATGTTATGGGGTTGCTGGAAGGCATATTCAAAAGGGAGCATTGAAGAGGGTTTGGGGAAGGTTCACACAATTTCAACTAAAATCTACAACTACTGCAAAAACAACCTTTCATATGTCTGTGAAGGTTCTCAGTCATCCAGGTTATCGTAGTCAAAGGAGCTTGCAAAGAAAAGCGTCTGGACTTCTTTAAGTTGCTTGAAGACGTTTCACCTCTCATCCGAGAAGCTTCTTCAGTTCTAAGGTCAAATGGTGGAGAGTCCCAGATATAAACCTAGTGGGAGTTTCCCCCCACAGAGGGACAAAAGGACCCCCTGATGATCCTCTAATCACCTGAGCCAAGGTGTGAAATTGGGTGGGGTCCCAATCAGCCAGAGTTTCAGGTGGGTTCATTGTGAAACCTGGCCTCACCTTGTCATGCGAATTCCTGAGGTCAGATGGCCCAGGATGTGAGTGGGCGTTAAGGCGTCTGGGAAGGGATCTCAAAACTGGATTATAGATGGCAGAGAGTTGGTGTCGTAAACCCCCGCCTCTGTTCAAAGATGGTCGCTCACAGTGGACATAGATGGCTTCTTTCACTCCTCTTTCAAACCATCTGTCCTCTCTGTCCAAAATGTGAACATTGGCATCCTCGAAAGAGTGTCCTTTATCCTTAAGATGCAGATGGACTGCTGAGTCTTGTCCTGTGGAGGTGGCTCTTCTGTGTTGTGCCATGCGCTTGTGAAGTGGCTGTTTGGTCTCTCCGATGTAGAGGTCTGGGCATTCCTCGCTGCACTGTACAGCATACACCACTTGTTAAGTTTGTGTTTTGGCGTTTTGTCTTTCGGGTGAACCAGTTTCTGTCTGAGTGTGTTGCTGGGTCTGAAATACACTCGGGATGTCATGCTTGGAGAAAACTCTCCTGAGTTTCTCTGATACACCGGCTACATAGGGGATGACAATGTTGTTGCGTCTGTCCTTCTTATCCTCCCCGCAACAACATTGTCATCCCCTATGTAGCCGGTGTATCAGAGAAACTCAGGAGAGTTTTCTCCAAGCATGACATCCCGGTGTATTTCAGACCCAGCAACACACTCAGACAGAAACTGGTTCACCCGAAAGACAAAACGCCAAAACACAAACTTAACAACGTGGTGTATGCTGTACAGTGCAGCGAGGAATGCCCAGACCTCTACATCGGAGAGACCAAACAGCCACTTCACAAGCGCATGGCACAACACAGAAGAGCCACCTCCACAGGACAAGACTCAGCAGTCCATCTGCATCTTAAGGATAAAGGACACTCTTTCGAGGATGCCAATGTTCACATTTTGGACAGAGAGGACAGATGGTTTGAAAGAGGAGTGAAAGAAGCCATCTATGTCCACTGTGAGCGACCATCTTTGAACAGAGGCGGGGGTTTACGACACCAACTCTCTGCCATCTATAATCCAGTTTTGAGATCCCTTCCCAGACGCCTTAACGCCCACTCACATCCTGGGCCATCTGACCTCAGGAATTCGCATGACAAGGTGAGGCCAGGTTTCACAATGAACCCACCTGAAACTCTGGCTGATTGGGGCCCGCACCCAATTTCACACCTTGGCTCAGGTGATTAGAGGATCATCAGGGGGTCCTTTTGTCCCTCTGTGGGGGGAAACTCCCACTAGGTTTATATCTGGGACTCTCCACCATTTGACCTTAGAACTGAAGAAGCTTCTCGGATGAGAGGTGAAACGTCTTCAAGCAACTTAAAGAAGTCCAGACGCTTTTCTTTGCAAGCTCCTTTGACAACCTTTCATATGACCTTTCATATCCCAAATCACAACAGCAGTCACCTGTAGGTGCATTATATTGGAATGACCAAGCACTTGGTGTCAGTGGGAAAGAAAAACTCCCTTTTATCAGGAAGAGACCTCCAGCAGAACCAGGCTCAGGGAGGGGCAGCCATCTGTTACAACCAGTTAGGGGTGAGGGGAGGGAGACAGTCAAACCACACACCTTCATGAAACGATGTCAAATGATAGATGTTTTCTATTTTCTAGGCAAGAATATCTTGTTCCCTGCACTGTAGATACAAGTGATAAATTGCAAGAATATCTCTTTAATAGAAATGGAAATGTGCAGCATGTTTAAACGGCTTCCTTTTGTCTTTCTTCCCTAGCTGGACATTGTGGAGTTCATCCCCTCCCTTCTGTACTTTGGCTACACCGCCCTCATGGTCTTGTCTTTCTGGCTGTTAACGGGCACAATTGGCTTCTATGCCGCCTACATGTTCATCAGGAAAATCTACGCTGCGGTGAAAATCGACTAGTTATTGCTGGTGCTGCTGTTTTTTGTTTATTTTTTTCTTTTCTTTTTTTTTTTTTTTTTGTAACATTCTAAATATATATAAAAATGTTCTTCATGTCCAACAAGCACTGACTTGAGTGCAGAAGGAATGAGAGGGTTGCTTTCTACAGTGCATCAGTCGCAACTTCTGGCCTCACAATAAAGAAAAGCAAGGTGGCAGATCTAAAACGGCTGTCACCTTGCTTCTGCCTCCCTCCTCCTCCTTTCCAGGACATCTAGAGGATCTCTGTTCTGCCGGGACTATTAATGTCCTCTGCTGTTTCACCTTTTTTCACAAAGACAGGGGGCCAAAGCTTGTCAAACAAGGGTTTCTGCACATTTTATCTTTTTTTGTGTGTGTGTGTTTGTGTGTGTTTTTTTGATTGTAACTTATCCAGGTTTTTATTTTGTCTTCATGGGATTTATCTGTGTCTTGATTTCTATTGGGCCTCCCAGCAGGCTACTTCCTTCTGGTTTCCCCACGTAAATTCTGTTTCTACACTTTCTGCTGTCTCCATTTTCAGACGTGACCTTCTTTTCAGAGACTTTACAGATCAGGAAAGGATTGAGGATCGTTTCTGTGGTTCTGTTTGTTGTGTTGAACTCATGGATGGAAACCACCCTGGGAAGTTCTACATTGTAACACAAAGATGGATAAATTAAATCTATTGTGGTTTTTTTTTTTTTTACTTCAGTTTCCATGTCCTGGTGTGACCATGTTAACCACAATTGTAATCCAAATATTAGCTTCTCCCTCCCAAACACTGGGTTTCTTATTCATGTCAAAATATTGCTTCATTTGCGCTAAATGAAGCAGAACTGCTCAGAATGGGACTGAACTTGAATATTTGAACCCAACTATCCATTTTATATTCAAAAGCCTACAACATAAATATGTTTTTCCGCTCGTTAACCATGCCATCAGTGTAGCCTTAGCAGTGCCTGAGCCTGCTGAACTATGCAGTAATGGGGGGGAAAAGGTGCAAATTGCAAAGGTTGTTTCAGAGGACCATTTTTAGTACGAAATGCCTATTTTCTTTCCTTTTTGAGCCTAATGTACCATACGTTTGTTTGTATAACCTGATGTGTTTGGAAAGCCCAGCAAGATCACCTGGCCGGTATCGGAGCTTAGAGGTCCTGGGGTGTTTTGAATGTAATTGACAGGGTTCTTATTAGATGTGTACAGTCTGTGTTTTGTGCGCTGCAGATCATGTGTTTACCTTTCTTTTCAAATTATATGTATTTTTCAGCTTAAAAAACATGCAGTTTTGGGTGGAACCTGATTTTAAAAAAAATGCTTTACCTTCAACTCAAGGGCTTCATCTAGGTAACTATTTTATTTTACAGTAGCAAAATTGCAATATGTAATAATCCAGTTGAGCAAATAGAAATAAACTTATTCGCTTCCGTTAAAAGCTAGGTAAGAAGACTGATACCACTCACATGACTGTTTGTTAAATATGAGCTAGTGACAGGTTATTTTCAGCAGGCATAAAGAGGAAAGATGACATTCTTGCTATGTCTTAAGGCATATAACCCTGCATCCATGTGTTCCCATTAGTTGAAAAGTCAGACAAATTACTTCCCATGTTATTCAGTCAAAATATCAACAACGCCATGGACAATACACGTATGCTGGGGGTTTTATTGACTCCCTTTCTGACAGTTTGAGTCGCCCAATTTTTACTGAATACAAAACCTGAAACAAGTGATGCAGATCTACAGAGTTCTGTAGGACCAACAGTCTCTTTGCAACAACAGGTGCCTTCAGGTGGTAAATTAGAAAGAATGCAGGTCTAAGATTCTAAAGCACTAGCTTCACTTTTCAGCCTATGGACTAATCTAGGTTACTTTATGCAGAGCAGCTCTAACCAGATACCATATTTCAGTTGAATGCTAGCCAAATTAAAGGTAAAATTTGCCCCATGAAATTTCTTAAATCTGAATGTTTGTTAAAAGCCATTTTATATTATAAACAGTGTAAAAGGAGGAAGTGGCTACTCTGACATCATCTGTTGGTTTCTAAAGTTGTGTTTTGAAGCCTCGAGTTTGGCGTTTTCATCATTGCCATCTTGGTTTCAAATAACTGGATGTGACAAGGGGGGTATGGCTGACCATGAAACCCCTTGCTCATTGGCTGACAATCCTGTGAGTCTCGAGATTTACAAAATAACTTCATTTTTTAGTCAATATGACTTGAAATGAGCAACTAAGCTACACAGAAACTATGTCCATGTTTTATATCATCTGTGGTTTTTATGTATAACTTCAACAACGTATTCCAGCACCTGTACACAATAAATCAGCCTTTTGCTGGCGAGGAGTAGTGACCATCTGTACCAGATTACCTGGTCATCCTTTTTTGCTAAGCTAAGCTACCTGGTCACAAGGGTTAGTTTAATTTAGAGAAAACTAACTGGCTGCTAGCAGTAGATTGCGACAGAAACATTAGTTTTTGGTCTAAGGTAAGCTATCTGGTACCTAGCATAAGCTTTTCTGTTTAATATGGGTATTAATATATGGTCTTAATGCTAGGCTAAGTTAACCTGCTGCTAGCAGGAACTTTGCTCAGATTGTGATGTCAACAATCCAATGCATTATGGGACTATATAATGATAGGTGTTGCTTTTGAGTTTGAAAGTAAAACTGGGGACATTAGAACACAGATATTAGTGTTTATGGTGTGCTAAGCTAGCCAGCAGATAGCAATACTTTCTTAACTACATAGAGACATAAGTTTTTGTGCTAAATGTCAGTAATGTGTGGTATCACTCTACTTAGGAAGACGGCAACAAAAGTGCAGATCAGTATCACTAATACAGTATATCTGAAGCAGTATCCATATCTCAAGTAGAAAACAATGGATGGTGTCTGCAGAATGCCAGGTTATCAGACTGTATGTGGTGTGGTTTTAAAGGAAAATATATTTGCAGTATATTTCAATTAGGACTGGATGTCTCAGGCCAAGGCCTTTTTTTAATCAAGCAAAACAAAAAGAAGTACCTCGCAGATTTATGAGAAACTCAAACCATAAACTACACAGCATGTAAGGTAATATTTAGTACACACTTGTATTTGTTACACCCTTGACAGATTTAGTAGGGTTATTGAAATGCTTCACTTTTGCACAAAAGTACAGATGAGATATTTGCCTAGATATACCCTGATTCTTCAGGGCAAGAGGAAAGAATGGCTAACTCATCCTCATGGTCTCTCCTTCATTATCATCAGCACTCAAGCTACAGACAAGCTGCTTAAAGAGATCGAGAAGGCAAAATCATTTGAAGTTTCCCCCTGCCACTTGCTATGTGAAACAACTAATCAAAGCCCCAAGGATCCCTCAGTTGAAATGACAGGATCATTACTTTTTACTTTCGTCCTTTATTTGCTGAACCACCCTGTGTTGTGTCAGAGTTTCAGAGCTCTGATACCTGACTGCTGTCTAATATAAGGACAGACACTCCTCTCCTGCAAGTGCACACACCAGGGGAGATTTTTTACAGACTTACTTTTAAGAGGCCGAGTCATGCATGTATAATTGAAGGTTTTACAATGTAAATAAAAGAAAACAGCTTTGTATTTGTTGCATTTTGCTGTTTGTGGCGCTCTCTGTAATGATTCCTGTCATCGTTTTAGCCAAAAAGCATGATGCTCTTGATGACTTTTAAAGAAACTTGTTTGTTATTTTTCTCTTTGTTTCTTTTACAGAATGTCCAATTACAAAATGTACCACGACAAAACAATAAAGTGATGGCAAGTTGAATATGAAAGTTAGCTTCCTGTGTTTTTGGAACATGCTTAATGGTGCATTACAATGATTTTACAATGACACATCCTGTCCACAAAGGCAGCACAACTTTATTTCAGGTTGTTCCCTGTCACAAAATATAATTATTATATCTGTTGATAGTTTCTTCCTTCATAACAACTGTGATTATTATAAAACTCTAATATCTTGATACTACAGATAGGTCCTAACACAGGAGGCTTTAGCTAATAAGTGTCTGCTAGTTCTCATTTTCACAAGACAAGGCTTGCTGAACTGAACATTGCTAACTAAGTTAGCTTGCATTACCTATTGTTCACTTAGCACTCTGGTAAACGGTAGCAATGAAAATGCAGTGTCAATAAATCAGTGGGCAATATCAATCTTTAATGTACAGTCTAGGGCAAAAACCAGCAAAATGATCAATTAAAACTAATTTCCATAAAACTAACACCCAGAGTTTATGCCACACAAAATGAGTACCAGGCAGTTGAAACAAGGCCAAAGAAGTCCTTAATCCATCTGCAGGACTGCTCCGCTCTGCTCCTTTGTGCAGTGGAGAAAGGGAGCACTGCCAAAGTCCTACAACATGACCTCCAGGAGGTCACTGGTGTCACTGTCTGTGACTAAACAATCATAAACAGACTTCGTCATGAAGCTGTCCTAAGGGTCCAACGTTGTCTAATGAGCCCTGTGCTCACTGAGGGCTAAAGGGCTGAGGCCTTGTGGCACTTTAGCCCAATACTGGCACTTGCCACAGAAAATGAGAATTGGCTATGTAAAGCCCTATGTTTTTCATATATTAAGAGTACCTTCAGCCTGAGCGCATATGACAGACGTGACAGGGGAACCTCTACAGGCTAGGCAACAGCACCCTGACTGCCATTAGCTATCAGGATGAAATCCTTGGACTTATTGCCAGACCCTCCTCTGGCGCAGGGGGTTCTGGGTTCCTCTGAGTGCAAAGCAATGCCCAGCTCATGTGGTGAGAGTATGCGGGCAATTCCTGGAGGATGATGCAATTGATACCACTAACTGTGCTCGATTGACCTAAATCCAAGAAAAATCCAACACCACCAGGTTGCATCTTAGACTGTCCAGGACCTCGGTAGTACTTGGTTCCAGATTAGGGAGGGGATCCCCCACGACATTATCATCTCATTATAAGCGTGCGCTGATGCTGTCATTCATGCAAACAAGCACATTTCAGTGAAATGGGCTAACCTGCTATGTCACACCACTGATCTTTTTTTGATTTGTTTTTGAGCAGTGCATATGAACAAAAGTCCCCCAGTCTAATGATAGTCATGTAGACTGCAATACATGACTTTCAGTGTCTAGGACTGTTGTCTGTCTGCCTGTGTGAGAAAGAGGCTGTCCGGAATAGCTATCGATAAAAATATCTACGTTTCAACACTCCATCTTCAAAAACACAATCAGGGATGAATAGATTGATTTAGAAGGGCTAAAAATTTGTGGGTTTTCTATTTCAGCCTGGATCATATAATCACATCGAGCCATTATTCTTAAAAAAAAACAAAGCAAAAACAAAACATCTTAAGGATCTACCAATCAGAGAGAGCGAGGAAATTCAAATGCACCAAGCACAGTGGTCAATAAATGCATGCATTCATTTTTTAAATTTAAGAAAATTTCCAGTGTCATTTTGCTTCCTTAAGCATTTACCTTTTTAATTCTTATATTTATATGATTATTGTTATTTCTGTAGTTTTCCCTTCGCTTTTTCCCACTACTTATTTCACTATGTCCTCTATAAAACATTTCTATCAGTGCACTGTTTCAACTACAAAGTGTTCATCTTCCAGCTCTTGGTTTTCCCCACCAATAGAGCAGCACTGTTTCACACTATTGGCCTAATTTTTTGTGAGATGCCTGCTGTGTATGGCTTTTAAGTTGTTAATTCCTGATTTGTCCTTCCATAATTGTTCACTGTGTGGAAACCTGTGGTCACATGACAAAGTTTATGCTGTGGTGTCTCAAATCCTATTTACAAACCCTTCTACGAAACCAGAAGAGTTTCTATTCCTGAATTATGGCACAGTTGGCAGCCCGTGAGTACATGTGTTAGAGTCAGTTCAGTTGATGTAAGTATAGGTTAGCTCCTTGGTACTATAATTAGGATGGTCTTGACACTCAGTTATGCATGCAGGCGCACTTGTATAGCTCTCTAAGACATAATCCAGACTCTGGTACTGTACGAGGTTTCGACTCACTGTGGAACACGCAGCAAGTCATATAGAAAGGAAATACTCTGAGATACTGTTTTAAGCTATTTTGAGCAAAGCAGTAAGTTTCTTACTTAAAAAAATAAAAATTTGCATAAATAAGAGAAATTTGTAATTTACTGTCAATAATCATCACATCTTCGTACTCATGTTCGTAATTTGGTATTCTCTTGTGATAAAAATAAATAAACAACACCCTAACTGTGGTCAAACCTCAACCCATTTCTCATTACAAGAAACAGCATCGGCATGGCTAATAAAGCCTATCCAGCCAGGTTCTCCCTGTTCCACTCCATGCATATCATATTACGAAACAGGAAAACTGTTTCTCTACACTACTTCTCTGCTCTCAAATCTGTTTAAATTGTCTGCTACTAATGATGTGCAATATTACTTATCTTTCAGTCTGATACAGAGTAAAAAAAAATCTTAATGCATGTTGAAAACAGAAATATGATATAAAGAAATAAATATGTTTCAGATTTGAATATATTGCGTAGATCGGGTCAAGCGGTAAAGCATTCTTATTCCTGCCGAGAGAAAATAAACAATAATCCCAAGAATACAGAGTTCAGGAAAAAATATCCTAAATGAAAATGACTTTTAAAAAATGATTTAACAACTTATTCTGTTTTCTGAATGTTAGATTGTGTTGTCCTTCATAGGAGAACGATCAAAATCCTCTCTTCTCAAGAAAGTCCCATAATCACCTTAAAACATTTAAGTCAGGGGTGTCCAACTCCAGGCCTCAAGGGCCGGCGTCCTACAGGTTTCAGATATCACCCTGGGTCAACACACCTGAATCACATGATTAGTTTGTTACCAGGCCTCTGGAGAACCTCAAGACATGTTGAGGAGGTAATTTAGCCTTTTAAATCAGCTGTGTTGGATCAAGGACACATCTAAATCCTGAAGGGCACCAGCCCTCAAGGCCTGGAGTTGGACACCGCTGATTTAAGTTGATATACTAAAAAAAAATTTCCTACACTGCTAAAGAGCCCAGATTCTCAAAAGGTACTGAGATCTTATGATAATATCTTATGTGAATCATTTTGACATGTTTTAGTGTGGTTTAGTGTTTTGCAGATGAAAAAAAAGAATGCCAAGAGGCTATGAAACCACTGGTTTTTCTTTTAATCATTTCAACATAACACATGACAACTCAAAGATAGACTGTACTGTACAATAAGTCAATAGTTCTGTTGTTGTGTTCATCATCTCTTTGGATCAACCAATATACAAATCTGTCACTTTAACATTGCAGCAACTGATTGCATGTGAGATATGTAACAAAGAAAAGCAAGACCTCGCATTGTCTGTCTTATCCAAAGCACATCATTAATAGAACTCTCCCTGTAGTTGATGCTATATAATATAGTGTACGTGGATGCAAAAACTCTATTTTCACCTTCTTCTTTTTTTAAAAAAAATCTTGGTTATTTCAGAGGTGGCTGTAATAGCAAGTGATAAAAATAAAATGGGCTATGTCACTAAACAAGATACACAAAGAGGTTGGAATGCAAGACTTCCGTTAAGCTAGAAATATATAAAACTACTTGTGGATGTTGCCTGCATCAGACAGTACCCAGTTTCTCATTAACAGCGAAACAAAAGAGAGGGCAACAAAGAGAGAGCCTCATTAAAAATCTAATCAGTTTTCTCAGATTTAAACTGATATATAAATTCCCTTAAAATGTGTGTGTGCTGCACCTACTAGTTAAGAAGAAAAGATGAGAATAAGTGCATCCCTAGTAGGTGCAGGTCGAGGTAATGGAGCTACAGCCAAGCAGAGTAGCAGAACAACACTGCAATTGTTTCAGAATAGGATTGATATGATATGGACACCAGCTCAAATTACAGAAGCTCATTTCTGCCAAAAAAAACAATTGTAAATTGAAATTATGAAATATTGTTTTAATTAAAAATCCCCTTGTAGTTGTGTTATTACAGTCTAAATTAGGAAACGTTAGTCAAAACTTTTATACTTTTCACTTTACGTAAATAATGATAAATGATGATCAAGCAGGACAGAGTTCATAGAGCCTGAAACAAAACTTATTTTAGCAGATGTATTATTTTTGTGCTTTTTTTAAATTACTAAGATTAAATTTACATTTACAATTACATTTAAGTAACCAATTATTAGCATGTCAAAATACTTAAAAGTAGAGAAATGTATTGCACTGAAAAAAGTAGAGATGTTATTTCGTAATCTTTCGTATAATTTGAAGTTAAAGATCTCATTGTCCATAGTACTATGAGACCTTATAGTAACAGGGGCGTAATTTCCAGGGGGGTTATGACCCCCCCAATAATCAGACCCAACCAATATAGCCCCCCCAATAAAATTATGAATTACCTTGCTGTTGATAGGCTGTTGATTTTCTTTACTCATTTCAGGTATTACCAGCAAAATAGTTGCATGTTTAACCATCTGGGAATTTACCCAGAGGCATTTATTTATTTAGACAGAGATCATGACAGAGATCAGCACAAAGTTACGCCGATGTATAGTAATATGTACATCTACAATAGACTAGAGCATGAAGCGGAACATATAATTAACACAGTTTGAGTTTTGTTCAGATCAGTGACTATTGGCAGTACACAGCAAAATGCAAACAAATACGACCTAAAAACATGGCTCAGTACATATGCTGTACAAAGACTTCCTGTTTCAGTTGAAAATTCACGTTTTTAGTCAACATGACATTGTTCAAAATATTTTGAAAACTCTATGAGCAGCCTGATCATTTTAAATCAAGATGAAATGACCAACATACAGATCTACTTTGGAAACCAGTACAAAAATGGAAACAATGGATAGGTAAGTCTGTTAGGCTATGCTTTGTCTTTAGCCATTTTCAAGTCCTGTTTGCACATTACCCACAAATGTACCATCACTAAACCCAATCCTACTATCACTAAACGTAAGTGACACTGAAAAACAGTTAAATATGTGATTATTCACACACAAGTTCTCTACACATATTTATGAATGTTAAATCATATTTGTTTCTGCAGCTTGTCCTGCTGAATGTGTAGGTCTGTTACAGACCAGATCCTGGAACTTTGTAACATTCCTGTGTGGAATGATGATGGAATGATTTTAATAGTATTTTAATAGCTATCTCACTTTATCACACTTAGTATAATATCTTATTTTCACTTGACTAACTGCCTGTATTATTATTAGAATTATTTTAATTATTGGTTCACTTCTTGGCACAAATGAGCTTCCGTACAAATCATGTGGTAAGATAGGCATGAAATCTGAATTTTAACAGCTACAAGTAAGCCCTCATCACATGTCCAGTTTGCTTAAAATATCTAAAAAGAAACAATTATTCTTTTCAGGTGCTTGAAACTGAGTTTAGTAACATTAATTTAAATCCATTTTTGAGAGTCAACTTCACTGCTGCTCACAAAGTTGTTCCTTTTGGCAGAGACAATCAGTCCTGTGACCACAATGGTAAGCTTTAAAATCTATGTTGTGGGGTCGCTCTGGACTTTACTTTTGTTTGGTTACATGGTCAAAAAATGGCAGGTCTCTTACAACAGGCTTTCAGTGGCAGGCTGTGGTTGGTTTGTGGTTGTTGTCTTCAAACACTTGGCTGTAGAGTTTGATTAAAAATCACGTGAGAGAAGGCAAAGCTGGTAACCCAAAACGAACAAAAGAGTAAAAAGGGCAGAGGTCTTTTATGTAGAAGGATATTAGTGAAAGGTATATCAAAAATACTGTTATCCTTTTGGAAAAGAGAAATACACAAGTTGATAAAGTCTACACATCAAACTAATGGCACATACATATACAGGATCAATACAAAATTAAAAACATATGAACACATAAGCTGAAAATCTTAAAGAAAAAAATACTCTTTTTTTTTAAAGGTTGAAAGTGCTAGAATTCAGATTAGCTCACAGAAACCCAGGGAGGACAAACTAAAAGCATGCCAAAAGCTTTTTCAAGACTAAATGACTATTTGTTACAAAAATATATAAATGCTCAATTTGATTGCTACAAGTTTGGCTTAACCCAAAAGGGTTCTTATAAAACCACCTTTTTTGAGATCATAATAAAGACCAGTTTTACCTTTTCTTTAATATGATAAATTCTAAGAAAGATGCTGACAGCTAATGAATTTAGGATCAGACGTCTGATCATTTTGCAAGAGCCATCATCATCATTATCAAAAAATGACTTTCCAATGGGATTCTAATTAAGTGTAAAACCTGCTCCAATTTAGTTTGAAATTTGAATTATACAAAGACAATTTTTAGGGATGAAGTTAAACAGTCAGACTGTGCGGGGACGCTTTTCTACACATTGCAGTGATTCCAAATTTTTCAGCTTCTTATACCTTCTGAAAGGAGGGGTCAGGGTTAACCTGTGTAAATGGAAACTACAGAGTAGAGGTTTCTGGCACAATTTTACCTACTTACCAAGGTGCACAGAGAAGAGCAAAAGTCTAAAGAGGTTGAAGCAATAATGTAAGCAACTTTAACGCCTGACCAATGTGTTTCCACCCAAAGGCAGTAAAGTTGCTGGACCTTGAACCTGTGTAAATAACAGGGTCCATCAGCTGCTCATTGTCAGGCTTTTATATCCTACAGTATTAAACGAAAAGCACTTGTAGCATTCTTCAACAAGCAATTGTGCAAAAACATAGTTTCTTCTCCCGAGGTTTTGGTAAAACAAAAAAAAACAAAAACATAAAAATGAGGTGATGTGTTGTGTTGTTTTTTTTTTCGAGGTCCTGTTTTATACAAACAGAAAATAATATATCAAATGACAAAAAACAAAACAAATATATGAGCATAAGCGATACCTCGAGTCCTGCAGTCAAACACGTGTCCGCCCTCTTGCTTTGAATGTCAAAGCACAGAGGTTCGGTGACTGCCTTCCTCCAGATACATCACTATATTTTCAGACCCTTTTCCTTTGACTCTACGAAGCAGCTGAAAGAGGAGGAGGAAAGGAAGGAGTACAGAGGGAGTGGTACTGGGGCCGATGAACACTTTGTCGGTTTGTTTCGTGCACGTTTTCAGCTGGCTGTCCATCTTGCAGATAGAAAAAAAATGAAATGTTCTAGTGGTCTACAGTTGTCATCCATCTGCAACCGTAGCTAAAAGCAGCAATATGTGTTTGACTTTCCATTTTTTATGTGCTGTTTTATCCTTTTTTTTTTTTCTGTGTGTTTGGGTTCCCATGTAGCACAGTGACTGCTAAAAAAGCAGAGTTACCAGGTGCTCTTTCGCTGAAATGAGATTCACCAATAAAATGAACTAGCAAAGATATGAATATGCATATTTGTCAGTGTTGGTCTGGCCACAGAAAGACCATTTAACCTTATGAGGTTGTTACCGGTGACGACACTAACCCTAACCCTAACCCTATGCTAAAGGAAATCTAACATTTAAAAGAAAATGTTCTGCCAAGTCTTGCAAATCAAGAGGAGAAAGAAATAATCATGCTAACTGAAACACATCAAAGACTATTTACATTTTTTGAAAAAAAAAAAAAAAAGATTCACCAAAATATAGTGTTAGGGTTCAGTATTAAGGTTGGGCATCGTCACCGATGAGAAGATTAAGAATAATCCCAATTGATCTAAACCTGTATTTCCTATTGATGTGGTCGTTATTGCTGTATGGGTCATGTTAGCAACGAACTTCTGCCTCTTGCTACAATGGAAAGTACAAAATATAACTTTGCATCATTAAATTAGACATTTTTTAAAATTGTTTTTCTGATTGTGTAATGTGGTTTTCGGTCTTTGTAAAAGTTTAGCTAGCAACAGGCCACTCTGACTGACTCCCAGTTTATGGTTGTTGTTCAAATGTCAATAACACTAGTGTTCCTGTGGCTGTGTGATGTATGAGGTAAGTACGGATGATAGATGTGCTTAATTACTGCACATGTGTAAGTCACCCCTCCTAGGACTAAATAATAAATACTGATGACTCAGTGCTATCAGAAAATGCAACTTTTAATTCTGTTGATTCTAACTGACATACATCAAAAGCCACTAACTTTTTTTAAAAGTATTTTTCTTTGTCTCTGGTTAGGGTTAGTGTTAGGGGTTAGGTTTGGGGTCAACTTAGACCTCAGAGGGATTTTTTTTTAGGCTACAAGTGTGCAAAAACTTTTTCCCAAATTCTCACCATTTCTAGAATCTTTACAAAAGAGGGACAGAGTGCAGAGTTAGCATGACCCATCAAGGCACAATAATTACATTAAAGGGAATGACTACAGGTTAAATTAAATGGAAAGATAATGAGCACCTATATGACTTTAAGGTTTAGGTGACCTTTGGGTTTTGGGTTTTTAAGGACTAGTAATGAATGGTTAGAACTTCAAGACATTCAAGATAACTGATCTTGGACTGAAGATTTTATCACAGCAGAGCAGTTTTGCTAGGGGTGTAACAATTCTTTGAGACCACAAATTAGTTCAAACGTCAGTTTTTTGGCCTCAGTTCCTTTTTTCAGGGGATGAAAAACAAAAAGAAAACATTTTTTAACACAGGCCTATTAACTTTATCATGATTGGATCATGAACAAAGATTTCATTCTATTATTCTAAACAACCTTTAAAACATTACAGCTTTTGTTACTGTAACTATGCATTGCTTTAACTAGGCATTAACAGCTCCTCATGGGTATCACAGCATGGGAAGACTGAGCCAAGATGCAATACTGATATTTGTATTGCAATTTTGGTCTTGGTCACAGAGTTGTTACACCCCATTATAAATGTATGTATACAGTGAGATACACACTCACCGGCTAGTTTCTCAGATACATCTGCTTGTTAACATAAATATCTAATCAGCCAATCAGAAACTTGTGCATTCAGGCACATAGGCATGGTCAAAACAGTCTATCAAACCAAGCATCAGAATGGGGAAGAAAGGTGAATTCTTCCACTTGTTACAATCAAGGTATGCAGAAGAGCATCTCTTAACAAGTCCATCTTCCAAAGGCTGCTTTCACCAGGATAATGTGTCATGTCACAAAGCACCTTTGGGATGTTTTGGAATGGGAGGTTCGTGGATGTGCAGCCAACCAATCTGCAGCAAGTTTACAACAATGTCATGCCAAAAATCTCTGAGAAATGTTTCCAGTACCTGGTGGCGTCTGTGCAGCGAATTAAGGCAGTTCTGAAGACAAAGGGGGGTCCAACCCAATGCCAGCAAGGTGTATGTAATTTGAGTTGCCGGTGAGTATATATTCTACTATATACACGTAGCTTCATAGGTCTTCAATATCAGCATCCCTAAATTGTTCAAATCCTAGGTTGTTACTAAATTACTAACAGCGTTCTATATATATTTCCCATCCATAGTTTTGATTCCTCTAAACTAACTCAAGTACATGTAAAGGTAAAGACTGGATATGACAGAGAAAGCTTAAGGGAAAAGGCTAATACTTCATCCATTTGTTTGATCAAAACTGTAAGATACACACACATGTAAACTTGCCAGACATCAAAAACATCATCATTTAGTTGTAATACGTCTACCAAAAATACACCTTACTGAGATAAAAGCCATTATAATATTTTTTTGAGATATTTCGTACACTGCAATAACATTCTTCAACACATTTTTCCTCATCTGTCACTGTAACTCTTTTGCTCTTTTTTTTGTCATTCACATATGTCAGGGTTCATCATTACCAAGATGATGCATCTTTTTAAAAGACCGCCTAAAGATGTGGTTGCAGTATATTCAGAAAATAGAGATATTTTTCAGAGATATGCGGCACAGCTAGGAAAAGCTGCAAACAACTATATCACTATCAGGGAAACTTGTAAAGGAAGATAAGTGAAAGACGGCCCTCCTCTAGTCTAGCGAGGAGCTCTCTGTCTCAGTGAAAACCTCTAGTCACAAGGAGGGAGGAGACAAAAGGTGAAGTGCCTTCTGCTAAGAAAAAAAAAGTGCTTCTCTTGAGAAACACATAAAAAAATGAAGCCAACATGTGTCACACATTTCTTTCTCTTTCTTAGCTTTTCTTTAAAAATGTGTGTTTGGCAGCCAACAGATCTCTTATCTATGATTAGAGTCTGTTTTTAACTGAGCTGACTCTAGGAGCACATCAGTTTGTTTGTTTTTTTTGTTTTGTTATGGATTTTTTGTGGGGGTTTTCTATTTAGTTTTTTTGTTGTTTTTTATGTTGGAAGAGCACTTTTTTTCTTTTTTATTATAGAGGCCAGGTCACTTTTATGGTTCTGTGTAAGCCATCTCTGAACAGAACATAAAGTTTATGCGTTTTCCTTTCAGGGGTCTCTCTTCTCTCCATATCAGTCCTGACAGTTGAAGCTATAATATATATAAGCACGGGTGTTTCAAAAACTCAAGATGAGACGCATTCTACCATGTTCTTACATTTGGTAAAGAAAAATAAGTAAAACAAAATATCCACTTCAAACTATATTTTTTCTGGGTCACAACAAAACAGATAATCTAAAAGTTATCTTTGATTTTTTTTTTTATAGTATTACTTTAGAAAGTATGCAGTACCATGCCTTTTGGCCCACTGATTCTGCCTTCTATAACACTAAAAAGGGGGGATAAAAATAAATGAAAATGGAAAAAATGAAGAAAAAACCCCCCAAAAAACAAGGGTTAATACATGGTATAACTATAGGATAAGGGAAAAAAAGCCCAAAATAAAAGCTGCTTCAACTTTTTTTCTCACCTTTTCCTTTTTGCTTAAAGGGGTTTAAATTCCTTTTAAGGCTCAATCAAAAGCTTTTGTGCGCACTTTCATTTAAGGCTTCTAAATGTTCTTTCATTTTAATTTTCCAACTTTCTGATTAGCCCGAAACATCTGTGCTGAGCTGAGGCTGGTGCGAAGGCCGTTCCTGCTGGGCAAGACGCAAGGTGCCGGCACTCTCACTGGAAGGCCTGGTGGAAGCGAGGCAATGTGGTGGTGCTAAGGCTGGAGCTGAACACTGGTGGGAGGGGGTGCAGAGATCCAAGACCCAGACTCCCGCTGGAGCTCTGCTGCTCCTGAGGTTGCGGTTGCAAAGAGGTAAGAGGTGCTGTGGCGACAGCAGCGGCTGCTGCCGCTGCAACTGCTGCAGCATGGGGCTCAGCAGTGTGCAGAGACGATGAAGAGGAAGAAGAGGAAGTTGAGGAGGTCGCAGATGAGGTGTAACCCATGACTAGCCCTCCAGTGCTCATGGGGGCACTGTAGGGAGGCAGGTTGATGGGCAGGAAACCCAGCAGGTGGGAGAAGTCCATGTTAGCAGCACACAGAGACTCAGCGATCACTGCAGGGCTCTTAGACAGAAGGGGATCCCCGCAGAGTTCATCCGCCAGGCCCGTGGCGGGCTCCAGTCCATCCTTGGGGGGTGAAGCAGCAGCGTGGGACTCTGCAGAGGGAACTGGGCCTGGCAAGCCACTCTGCAGATCCATGAGGAAGCTCTCCATCTCCACTTTCAAGGGCTTGTCCAGCAGGTATGAGGTAGATCCCAGCTGGTACTTGGGCGCTGGCTGGGGCTGGTGCTGCTGCTGGGGAGCCGGAGGTTGATGGTGGGGGGGCAGTGGAGGGGAATGGTGGTGATGGTGATGGTGGTGGTGATGGTGATGATGATGGGAGTGTGGGTGAAGAGATGCAGGAGATTCCATATGACAACCCATGCCCATAGCGGCAGACAAGGAGCTTGGCATCAGAGATGGGTGTGGGTGACCCACCCCAGAATTTGACATGGCCTGGAGATGGTGGGGGTTGTACATGCCCATTGGAAAAGGTGCCCCACTAGGGAACGGTTTACCCATCATGGGGTCTTTGTTGGGCCCCATGCCGCACATCATGGGGCTGAGCTCCTCCTTCACTGAACAGGGCGGAGAGCCCGTAGCTAAGAGACCTAGCATATCAGGAGGCTCTGTCTTAATCTTCAGCAGCTCCTGCGAGTGGCTCTTCTTCACATGGCGCGTCAGATGGTCCTTCCTGCCAAAACGCTGGGCACAGTACTGGCATAGGAAGTCCTTTCGGCCTGTGTGGACCACCATATGTCTTCTCACATCCTTCCGTGTGTAGAAACGCCGGTCACAGTGGTCACATGGGTGTTTTTTCTCCTTAGTACCGGCTGAGGACTTCCCAGAGTGGCTCTTAAGGTGCTCCAGGAGAACAGGTGTGCTCTCGTAACTCTGCATGCACACTTTACAGGTGAGATCCCCCGCCGTGGCGGAGTGCATGGCCACATGGCGCTTGTATCCCAGCTTGGTGTTGTAGTGCTTCCCACATTCCTCACACTTGAAGGCCTCTTTGTTGGGGTCATGGGTCTGCAGGTGGTTCTTCAGGTGGTCTTTGCGGTGGAACATTTTCTCACAGAATGAGCACTGGTGGGTCTTCTGCGGAGAGTGTGTGGCCATATGCCTGTGAAAAGTAGAGATTGTGAATGGAAGGGGAAATTACACGTCTGACTGTCATGTTTGTTAGTGAAGCATGCATTCTTTCAGTCAAATCCTTTGTAACTACAAATACATACACGAGTCACAGTGGCTTCCAGGCAGGACCAGAATGGGTTTTGGAACCAGTTGCTCTGATACACCAGACACACTGACATGTTGGTGAATTTAGTCACTTAAAAATGAATTTCTGGCCACGTGAGGCTGGAAACAAGTTCACCACCTTATAAAGCTCACATAGATATATAAAGATGCTGAGGCTGGGCTTGTGAAATGTGCAAATGTGCCAAAACTAAGCAACAGGTACAACAGGTTTGCGGTATTTTATATATATGGAGATCATGTCAATCTTTCTGTCATGGTCCTGGGTCAAGCGACCCAGTGTTTGAGTTTATGTATCTTTTGTACTTCTGTTGTGCCTTAGCTTAGTGCACCTAGTTAATTTCTAGATTGCTGTTTAGTCTTGTTCCTTAGTTGTTTATGTCATCTTCCCCTGTACTAAGTCTCCCTGGTTCATGTGTCACGTCTGCGTGGTTATGTTTAGTTCATGTCATGTCTAATCTCCATGTTTCCTGTTTTACTTTGAAAGTCTGTATTCAATGTCAGTGTATTCAGTTTCACCTCTCCTGTCCTGTCGTTATGGTTCATGTGTGTCAGCTGTGCTCCCATGTGTGGCCACTTCCCCTGATCATCCCTCATGTGTATTTAGTCTCTGTGTTTCATGTAGTATGCGTCGCGTCGTCTGTGTTCCCACCCCCTGTGTTCCGTATCTCCAGCCATAGCCTTTCCATAGTTTGTCCACTTTAGGTTTCTGTTGAGCTACTACTCTTATGCTGCCCTCACTCTGGTTTGTTCCTTTCATCAGCCATAATAAAAGGCTCGCTTTTGTTTAATCCACTCCTGTATCTTCGCTTGTGTTCGCACCTGGGTCCACCACACACATGTCCGCACGGTCTGCCTCCGCAGATCTTGACACTTTCAAGGTGACATTATGATTTTTTTGACTGTCCTGCTACGAAATTAGGCTAGTGCAAGCTCATTTTGGGTTTGGAATGTTATATCTTCTGAAAACCACCCTAACCTTTAGTCAGAACTCTGATCACCAGATAAGTGGAAAGTGTCTGTATCTGTCTAAGAGCAAGGGGCATGTCCAGATCTACATACCTATGTACCAAACTTGGTACATTTACTCAAATACCTAAATGAAACAGACATGTTTACAAATGCTTTATATACTTATTTATATAGATATATATATTTAATGGTTTATACCTTGTGTTGTGGGGGGGAGGGAGTTGTGTGTGTGTTTCTTGTTTCTTGTCTTGTTTTTATGGACATGAAGTCTGCCAATAAAGATTGAATTGAATTGAATTGAATTGAATTGAATTGAATGTGTTGCACTGTATTCAAAAGGATGTGAACTGAACTATGTAAATCAAGGCTCTGTACCTGAAGAGTTTGTATTTGGAGCTGAAGGCCTTGGGACAGTGTGGATGTGAGCAGTGGAAGGGTTTCTCTCCTGTGTGACTCAAGGCGTGGAGCCGGAGCTTCTCTGGTGAGGTGAACAGAGCCCCACACACCAAACACTCGTTCCCACTTGCTCTCCCCACCTCTTCTCCTCCTTCCTCCCTCTTTCTCTCTTTCTCCCTGTCTCGCTCTCGCTCTCTTTCTGTCAGGGGCAGTGGGGCGGCGCTCCCAAACAGCTTGGCAGCAGTCCGTCGTCCCTCTTCCTCCGGCGTCAGTGCGGTAATACGGTGTGAGGCATCGGCGGCAGCAGCTGCCATGGCAGCCCTAGAGTGCCGCTGCCATGAAAATTCACTTGTAGCTCCCCTGCCTCCCAGGCTCAACTTGGGAAGTTGCAGGTCAGGGGTTGTTGAAAAAGAAGACAACACAGATCTGATCACAGAAAGAGCCAATGAGCCACAGGAAACATCGAGGTAAACCAAAATCTGGGGTGAGACAGAACATACAAGCTTTGAAACCAGCTGCCTCGAAGCTTGTGGAAACACTGCACACACTTCTTATAAACCCTCATTTTACCTGTTAGTGAAAATCTTTCTTGCCTCTTCTTTAGATGCTTCTCTCCTTCACTCTGGTGCTCACCCAGTCCCAACAGCTATGGTTGGTGGTGAGTGGGAAATACTGCTTTGCATCTTTACTGTGCTGTGGAAGAGAAAGCAGAAAAATAAATAAATAAATTAATTAGACAGTCAATGCAGTATCATAGTCACATAACAAACCAAACACCACCCAATCAAGCTGAACTTGAAACATTACTCAGCTCACTAGTCAACAGCTTTGACTTGAGTCATAATGTAATTTGCAAACTCCACTTTGAAAGCAAGCTTCCTCTGAGCTCACTAGGGGGAGCTGAATGATAAGACTGATCAGCAGAAAAGCTGTTTTGTAAATGATGATTCCTGTTACAGCCACAGGACCTTTGTTTGTGCACCCATTAGGGAAGGCCAAATGCAATTACATAGCTTCATTCCTCATCATGTGTGTCTGCAGATGACAGATCAGGGCACAAAGCCAGCTTTGTGCGTGCACTTGTACATGTGTGTACTTAAAGCTCTCGTAAGCTTTTGGAAAGCACACAACACTGAAGCAGCACTGGGGTAAAGAAAGAGAGCACTGGTATGGGTGGTAAAGCGTCTGGGGGTGGCTTGTGTTTACAGCAACTGAAAACCTGCACTACCTGTCACCCTGATAATGACAATGATGATGAATGACCATGAACTATGAAGTCAATCCTAATGAAAACCAGCACCAAAATCCTGGTGTCCATGAACTTGTGTTTCCGAGAAACCGTATGAACTTTTTCTTACTCACGCTCATCTTTGCATTCCCTTGTTTACCCTCAACGGCCTCTGTGATCAACCTGTGCAAGCTAGCATACCAGCCAAGTCCAAGGTTGAGCATTCCCAATACTGATCTCAATGCCAGGCATGCTCTGTGCTTCAGTCATGTGAACAGAGAGTGTATCTGAGTGTGGTAAACAAATGCATATTGCAAAGATGCACAGAGGTCTGTACATGCATGCAGAACTCCAAATGTACCGGTATCTGCATTGATGAGCTAATGAAGCTAATATGCTGGAATTTGCTTTGAGCATGTTAACATTTGCTTTTATGAGAATTTGACATGCACCGATATGCGCTAAACACATGACACAAATTTATTTTGGCACAAATACTTTTGATGTTAACTGAACTGTTAAAAAAACATGTTCTTTCCACCTTAAACTGGACAAAACTATTGCAACAAATCAAATCTTTCAAAGTTTTTCTTTGGCTCCTTTATCATTCATTTATAGTCAATTCCTTACCTGACTGTTCATAGAACAGACAACTTATCAGCGGATCATTTTTATAAAGCGACAAAACCATGAATCACTCAAGCACAGAAATAGCACCTAACCCAACCCGTAATGAACCAGTGCTATATCATCACAGAACAGACAACTGAGCATTTAACCAATTTGAAATTGTTTAGGCACTTTTTTACTAGACAATAGACAAAAAGTAGAAAAACATACAATGGAACACTATTGGTCATGGTTTAGCCTCCCCAGAGCCCAGACCTCAGCACAACTGAAGCAGTGTGGGAAGATCTTCATAATGGAACAAATGAAAATTCCTGAAGACTACTTACAAGAAAGCTTCGTTAAAATAGCACAGACTGTGTTGAAGAATAAAGGTGATCATATTGACTTTCAAACTTGTTAGAATTGTACAAACACAGTACTGAACTGTGTGCGTGTGTCTGTAGTCATGTATGTGTGCTGTGTCTGTAATTTCTTATCTATAACACACCTTTAACACGTCTGTGTGCTCCCGTATGTTCTAGTGTGTACATGTGCATTGATGTGCCCTCATAATACATGTGTTTACAGCAGTGGTTAAGAGGAGCTGACAGCTACAGCGTTATGTGGTGCTCATCACCCAGCAGGGGGTAAAACCCATCCCATTGACCACCCCCAGGGAGCCAGGTTCTATTGTACAGCCTACACACACACACACACACCCGCACACACCGCACATTCCTGGCCTGAACCATGCCGTGTTGCCCTACCGTACCTCTCTACTCTGTACACAGCACCATGCACAAACACACAAACAAAAGCATGCACAAAGATGGTGTACGATCCACCAAGATTCCTGGCTGCACACAAAAGTCAAGAAATGTGGGGAGGGTGCAGCTTGAGGGTGGTTATGAAGATTTGGACTTTCCAATATTCCCAAGTTTTTGGGGGAAATTGAATAGTATATTGGATAGTACAGTAAGGAGGGGAGAAACCCCACACACCAGGTCTCACATACATCAGAATTTATGAGTGATGCTAGAGGCTTTTCCTTTAGCCTGTGTTGATAATTGGCATGTCACCAGTACAAATACTTAACACAACAAACTTGGCAAAGCATCTTAAAGACTGACACCCCGACCTTTAGAAAATGTTTTTTGGGGCTCAGTGAAGTTCCTGTTTCAACAACATTGAATTATTAAACAGTCATCATGAATGTTAACACACATTGACATAGCAATTAACCACTTACTGGCAGTCCTGTTCTATTAAATTCTTTTTTTAGTTCATTTATTAAACACTGCAAACGTACTCCCATGCAGTCCTCTAAAATTCAAACTGCACGAAGTGGATGACATATGTGTTTGCTGAATGCTGAATGGTTGAATAGTAATAAGTGGCCCGAATAGGGAACGGAGCGACAGCAGAGTTCACCGACACGGGGACAAAAAAAAACTTAAAAAAAAAAAAAACAGCATGAAAAGCACACTTCAACTTTCACTTCAGCTCTTTGGATGTTATAACTGTACTCTTCTCTGAGCCTGGATGATGGACCAACAACAGCACAAGCAAGAGTGACAAGAGTGGTTGTACCACATACTTTGTGCAATGCCTCCATTTGACATCAGAGCTCAGTGCAGGCAGACAGGCCAGTGGACTGCAAACATGCTCTCCCTGCTGAACCTTCACACACTCTCCTACATCCATTAAGTCAACACCGGTCTAATACGCTTTCATTTGCATGGTTCACATTATGTTAATTACACTGTATTGTGCAAAAAGTTGGAGCTACGACTAAATTCTTTATATTTTGCTAGAAAAATAAGTGAAGCTATTAATTGAAAGAGGCAGAGAAAAACACGTTAATACAGTTTATAATGTTAATGTTAGCTTGAAAGTAATATTTATTATGACCACCTTCATTCTTTAACATAGCCTGAACTCTCTTAGCCAAGCCAAGTCTTCAGGAACAGTTTTCCAGACGTCTTGAAGACCACTCAAAGCTCTTCTTTGGGTGTTGCCTGCCTTTTGCTCTGATGCTCCCACAGTTCAGGTCTGGGCTCTGTGGAGGCCAGTCCATGAGTGATGGCATTGTGTGTTTTTCCTGCTGTTTGTTTTTCACACTGCCAATGCTATTATTGAACTGGGAGTGCAGTTTGTATCATTGCCATGCTGGAAAATTAAACTGTTGACAATCAGACTCTTTCCAGATAGTTTTGCATTGGGGATTAAAATCTGATGGCTCTTTTCTACATTTTGACGAAATTCCCAACACCAGAGGCTGAACTGTCCCAAACCATGATAGAGCTTGCACTAGTTTTTAAATATATCGATATGTTTTTATAAGAGATATGAGATGTGACAATATTGTTTATATCGATATAGTCTATGTTACGTTATAATTCAATTCACCGTAATATTACCGTATTGTGTGTGTGTGTGTGTGTGTGTGTGTGTGTGTATAGGGACCACAAGTGGGATCTGTTAAGAGACAGGTTGCAAAGTGGATTTCAAACAAGGCTGTCAGTCATGCAGTAGAACCTGGGAACACAGCAGCTGCAAAATCTCTCCTTGTTATTATGCTCAGCGTCTTTTAGTTTACATTTTGAATGCACAATTGTGAGCTTTTTGTTATGCACAAAAACAACATTGTTTTATTTTATTCATGGAGCATTATTATTTAATAAATGTTGATAATTTATTTCTGAGTAATTTTTTCATGTACATCTATGCTGTATGTTAATAAAAGTGCCTGTGTGACATCTGGGACACAGCTTTGACTAAGAGCACTTTTTTTGTTCTTACTTTATGGCTTTAAAAAAAATATCGCGATATACATTGTATATTGCCATCCAGCTAAAGAAAATCGAGATATGAATTTTGGGCCATATCGCCCAGCCCTAGCTTGCACCATGTTTTTGGCTGTAGACACTCACTGTTAGGCCTCATTTCTAACCTCTACCATACATAAAAAAGCGATTTCAATCAGAAATTTAGACATTTGTATTTATCACTCCATAAGACCTGTTGTTAGGTACTTTTTAAGGAATAATAGTTTAGCATATGGATTAAACCAAAAAAAAAAAAACCTTCTTCTGAAGATCTTGATGTACAAAGACTGGACTGAAAAGTATTTAAAAAGCAGCCAATGTCCAAAGAACAACTATTAAAGCCTGGAGAGCACTCAAAAACAACATTACAGCAGGTGAAAGAAAAAAAGATGGTGGCTCAAGACATTTGGCCAATATCAAGTTTTTAAAAAATTACAGGGTAAATTAAAAATGAACTTTTCAGAACTGAGCAAGTGTTAACCAATCAAAAAATATATTAAAAAATTTAGTTCTACGAGTCTCTTGGATACATTGGATTTTGGCAATTTACAGTGGAAAATGTGTGAAAGGTCTGACTAAAATTTGATGTATTTTCCATTTTCAAAGAATGCTTGTGGTGGCACTGGAATTGAGCGAAAGGGGTGTGTTCACAGTCGATAGCAGATACGCCCCAAGAGAAGGCATAGGTACTCAAAGTGGGGGGTGGCTGTATCTGTAGATGGGTGTCAAAAAAAGTTTCAGCACTAGAAAGGTGAAAATCTGTCCATCAAGTGTTTACTGGTAAAGGGTATAGTCATGATAGAGGAAGCACATTCTCCTCAACACAGTGCTTTTTGTTACTTTTCTCAGAAAAAAAGGTTGAAAATAAAAGAAAAGTAA